>NW_016827507.1:136199-310326 GCF_001698545.2 Rhinopithecus bieti
AAAAGAAAAGAAATAAATTTGTTGTTGTTTGCCAAGGTTCAGATGTACAGCCAAGGCCTTGATTTGAGGATGGGTTCTAGATTGATTGCAGTTTGCTTCAGTCTTATTTGCATAAATCACACTCATAATGTATGGTCTTTGATTTCCAACATGAGTTTCTTGAAAGTAAACTAAAAATGTAAAGACACTTGGAAAAGCAATGAGAATACAGACTTTTGAATTTTCTTTTACTTCCTAATCCCATCTTTTACTGATGTAACTGAAATTATAAAAACTACCTTGATCAAATATTCTATCAAATCCAATCTTTCCAAAGCATTTACATTTGTTTTCATAGAAACAACTCTCTTTGTCCTTGCATTCACATTTTGTCATTTGCATAGTAATTAGCTAAATGAATACATATAAACAGTACAACGGACGCAAACACAAGTGCTTTTTAAGAAGCATCAAGTCTCCCCTTGGGAGAAGAAGTATGGAGATGTACTGAGAGTGACTTACCAGTTCAGAGCTGTCAGACACACTCTATACATCATCGAAATATTTGATCAAGAATAGCCGGCCGGGCGCGGTGGCTCAAGCCTGTAATCCCAGCACTTTGGGAGGCCGAGACGGGCGGATCACGAGGGCAGGAGATCGAGACCATCCTGGCTAACACGGTGAAACCCCGTCTCTACTAAAAAATACAAAAAAAAAAACTAGCCGGGCGAGGTGGCGGCGCCTGTAGTCCCAGCTACTCGGGAGGCTGAGGCGGGAGAATGGCGTAAACCCGGGAGGCGGAGCTTGCAGTGAGCTGAGATCCGGCCACTGCACTCCAGCCCGGGCGACAGAGGGAGACTCCGTCTCAAAAAAAAAAAAAAAAAAAAAAAAAAGAATAGCTGGGACTGTTGAAGCAGCAAATGATGAAGTGAAGCTCATTTAAGAGACTGCCTGAAAAAGAAAGAGAATCTTGAAAGACTCTGTATGCAGTCTCTCTTTCCACCCATATTTCTTCCCCCCACCACCCCACCTGTAAAGCCCTATATGGGCTACAGCCAAAGTAATCAAACTAAATGAATAAATGACTTGGAACACATCTGCTGGAAATTATTTAATTTTCCTCTTTTGCTTCAAGGTAATATGAATAGCTAACATTTCTTGAGTGCTCATGATATACCAGGTACTAGTCTAACTACCTTCTAGGTACTAACTTATGCTGTCCTCAGAAAACTCCATGAGATGGGTGTTGTTACTAGCTTCATCTGTCAGGTGGGATGGGTAAGGCTCAGAAAGGCAAAGCCAAAATTCCCTAGTGCATCAAGAGTCCCATTTCCTGTCTCATTTCTTTGTCTACACAAATACAACACTCTAGAGCAGGGGCTGTCAAACTTTTTCTGTAAAGGGCTGGATACTAAATAGTTTCAGCTTCATGGGCCATACAGTTTTTGTTATAACTACTCAACTCTGCTCTTGCATTATGAAACAGCCGCAGATATTATATAAACAAATAAATGTGACTGTTTTCCAAAAAAACTTATTTTGAATGTAGATGGTATGCCAAATGTGGACCATGAGCTGTAGTTCACAGACCCCTTCTCTAGATAAAGAGACTTGTTCATTTCTCAAGCACACTATATAGCACTTGGTCGGATAATTCTCTATCCTATCTTCTGAGGTTCTTGTTTAACTTTTATTATATTGTTCTATTGTTTATTTTTGTTTTGTATTAGTTAAAATAAACCCTAATATTCTGTGACTATCAAAGTAGAATTCTATTTCTTACTCACATAAAGTCCAAAATTGTTGTACTGCCTAAAGGTAATTCTTCTACATGTGGTGCTCTGAGGACCCCTGTTCTTCCCATCTGTGGGTCTGCCACCTTCAACATGTGGATTCTAAGGTCATTTTAGAAATAGAATACATTGGAAGATTACAGACAGGAAGGCTAGAGGTGTGAGGAATAGTCACGACTTCCTAAAGGAAATGTCATCTAACATGCATTTTGAAAACCAGATGGAATTTTAATAAATGACGAGGGTAGAGAGTATTCATGGCTAAAAGAAGAGCGTGAGCCAATTACATATCTGTGCAGGAGTGAGATATCCGGGCTGCAGAATAGAGAATACATAATGAGTAGTAAGAGATTGGTTCACCCCACGAAAGGAAATAAGTCGTGTTTAAAAGCCAGGCTATAGAGAGTATTTTAGGTAGTCAACAATGGATAGATATCAAATACTTTAAAACTTTGTTTCAAGACTCTCTGATCCTATTAAGGACAAAAATTGTTTGGGGAGAATGTAAACAGGAAACTGTATGTAAGGAGGACCAGGGAGAGGAGAAGGGGGAAGGAGGAGAAACAATTTGGAGGTGACAATTATGATGGGGCTCCCATTACAGATACCTAAATAAAACATTGGTACAAAAATGTGATGTAGGGGAAAGAGCATTGGACTTAAAGGCAGAAAACCTGAACTTAAGACTTATCTCCCACCATAAGTAATTGTTGCTTTGAGTCAATCAGTTCTCCTTTCTGGGACCCCAAATTTTTGTTTCTCACAGAAAAGAGTCAGAGTGCAGAAAAATAGAAGTGTCTTCCTGAAGTACCAGTGTTCAAGTGTTCTACAAGGACTAAAAATAAACAAAGAATCCATCCTCAATCTCTACCACCTGGAGTCCAGGGGAAGAGTCAAACTACAAATGCAAAAAGATTAAAAAAGGGACTGGAGGCTGTCCATGAGAAACTTCTACATATTTTCACCACCGTTGGCCTGTGAGAGATTTAATAGCCTGAGAGTGAGGATGAGGAAACTCCTGGGGGAACTTCCATTCCCGCTGATAATAGCATCCATTAATTTATTCAACTTGCTGGCCTATTTTTTCCCTATTGTCCAGAATCCATCAAATCATTCTGCCCTCTCACAAGAATTGCTGATAGCCATTGATCGATTACTTTGTTTACAGAGGCTTGCAGTGAGCCAGCTTTAAAATAAAATTAAAATGGAAAAAAAAATCCCACAACAACCCTTCAGCAATCGGGAAATTAATTGTTTTCTTCTAAAGCATGCTGGAGGCTGAGATTAAAAAGACTCAGGCCCACATCCCTAAAGGATCACAACACATAAGGTGCTCCATTTACCAACAAGTAGTGTTCAAACAGCTCCAACACCATTAAAACTCAATAATACTGTATATCAAACACTTATTTGTGCTAGGCTCTATGCTCAGTGTGTTCATCGCCAAAAAGTTATTCTGGGGCTTTAAAGAAAGCCAAGCACACACTTTTCCTTCTGGCTGCTCCGGGAAACATTCACCGCACCACTCAGCCCTGACACTGATAAGTACCTGTAGATGGTGCTTACACAAAACAGAGCAGTTTGGAAGTCATTTCGATAAACGATACTTTCCTCTCAGCAATGGCTGAACACGCAGGTATTGTCACCTCTAAGTGCATCTAAATTGCCCGGCATGGTCAAAGCATCACTTAAGCTCTAGGAATGTTTTGCCTGATTCTGAAATGGGGAGCTATTTTAAAACACAGGTCTTGTCCAGACACGTAATAAAAGTGTGAGAACTTTTCTTTCCAGATCCCTCTCAAATTCTGGCCCACCCTCAAATTCCTATATCTAGCTCTCTATCCATCCCCATGTATCTCCTAAGTCATCTCAGCCATGAGGAACATCCTAAGTGTGGGCCGTAGGCACAGAAGTACTGGGACTGAGCCACCATTCAGATTTCCTGGGAGTTGGAACTTCCCCAACTATTGCTAGTGGCTTTGTGCCTGAAAAAAAAAAAAAGTGAATTAAATTGTTGCTACCTAAAAGTGTCAAAAGAAAACTGGCTCTGTAAAGGATATGAGGTCAGAAAATGAAAGGAAAGGAAGAAAAATCAATGTTTCTGACTTGTAGGAGCATGGCAGTTTTGCTCTAACAAAGGGATCGGATAAATTGGACTTGAATCCCAGCTCAGCCATTTTCTAGCTATATAATCTAAGAAAAGTACCTTCACTGAATCTCCAATTCCTTGACTTGTGGTGAACACTTGTGGTGGGAAAGGTTAGCACACATATCTGTTGTGGGACTTAACTGGGATGATGTGTAAAAAATCAGCCCCTGGAGCACAGAGGGAGCTCTATGCATTTTAATTCCTCATACCTACCCCTCCTCTCATTCAATAAGCCCTTGGAAAGACTCTATTCCCTGGGCAACCCCCTTGGTCTCTGGCCATCCATTCAACAAATAAGTCCAGAGACTGTTCTATGCACCAAGTACTGAGCTCTGCACTGTGGATGCACTAACAGTCAACATTAACTCTGGTTCTCAAAGAGGTGAGAGTCTTAGTCAGGGACTAGACACAAAGACGAGTAGCTATAACAATACCAGGACAGGCCGGGCGCGGTGGCTCAAGCCTGTAGTCCCAGCACTTTGGGAGGCCGAGACGGGCGGATCACGAGGTCAGGAGATCGAGACCATCCTGGCTAACACGGTGAAACCCCGTCTCTACTAAAATACAAAACTAGCCGGGCGAAGTGGCGGGCGCCTGTAGTCCCAGCTACTCGGGAGGCTGAGGCAGGAGAATGGCGTAAACTCGGGAGGCGGAGCTTGCAGTGAGCTGAGATCTGGCCACTGCACTCCAGTCCGGGCGACAGAGCGAGACTCCGCCTCAAAAAAAAAAAAAAAAAAAAAAAAAAAAAAACAATACCAGGACAATGCTATAGGTTGACAAAGGGCTTCATGGGGATACAGAAGAGGCACACGCAGTCTATCCTTGGGGACTTTCATCAGGGAATGTTTCCAAACAGGAAAAGAAAAGCACCTGAAGTGAGTCTTAATGCATAACTATGGATTACGGCAAAGCAAAGAGGTCAAACAACAGCACAGTGTTTTCAGGGACCGATACACGATCTGTGGTTCTGCAAAATTCTATGCGAGAAATGGAGTAGCCAGAGATAAAGCTGGAAAGCTACATGGGACAGAATCATGGAGGGCTGTATATTCCTGGAATCTATAATACGAGCACGTTAGGAGCTGATGGTGATAGGAAAATATAGGAAGAATCTGGAGTGGGGAAATTGAGTGTAATTTTAAAAAGCATATTCAACATATCTATTGTTTTCATAACACAAATTTTTACAGAAAGTGAAACACGAAATCTTTTTGACTAGTGAGTAACTTGAAGAAGAGGGAAACTAACATTTATTGTGTGCTTACCATGTGACATGCATTTTTCAAGATATTTATATGTATGATAAAGCTTTGTAGAAAGGGGCAGGTTAAAAAAGAGTAAACAACAACATTTTAGGGCATTGATAGCCTTAAAGATTTTAACCAGATTCTATATCTACATCTTTGCTGGATTCCTCTAAAATCAATGAGCAAGCAAACGTTAGAAAAAGGCAGACCCTGGACATAGTGAGATCCATCGAGAGACAATTGCAGTCACTCTGGAGGCTATTGTAAGAGCCTGAATAATGGGGATGTGGATAAGGATGGTAAAGGTGTTAGAAAAAGCATATGTGAGGTAAGGTCAGGTGGGCGTGGGGATATATGGGATGTGCAACACGAAGGAGCAACCGGAAACAGAGAAGGAATGCCAACTAGCTGATGGGATGACTGAATGGATAGGAGAGCCACCAACTGGACTAAGGATACCTGAGGAGGCAGGAGAAGGAGGAAGATAGCAGGTCAGCTCAATTTTGGATCAGTTTCTCACCCATGCAGCCTCTGGGGCTGATGCTGAATTTGACATAAACTCTTGTAAATCTATGCATAAGTCATTAGGTTTAGTCACATCATAAACCTTCCAACGACCTCTGCTCTTACAGAATTTGCTGCTCTTTGGGGCCTGGAAATTGGCCTTGGTGGAACAGCTTTATAGTTCATTGTTATGGACCTTGGCTTATAAGGTTGGCAAAGGAACAGGAAGCTTGATATCCAGTGTGGGTCTATTCTATGTACAGTTCTAATTCTTTTCCATTGATTTCAACCCTCAGGTCTAAACTTGGTCTCACTTTTTTGAATTTTTTCATTCTTGTCTTTCTTTTTATTGGCTGTGTGGGTTGGTTGTGAGACATGAAGGTAACTGACTGTTACACTAGACAGAAGTGAACCATAAATGGACAAATCCCAGAGAGAGATACATTTGGAAGTACTCTAGTAGTCTAAATCTTTACCTTAGGACTAGCAAGCTCAGGACACAACATATGATCAGTACCAAAGAAAACAAAATGAAACAAAACAAAACAACAACAAAAAACAGATGTGATCAGGTTCCCTTATTCCTGGTCTCTTAATGATTTTCTGACCCTGACCTTTTGTTTTCATTCTCCACCATAATCTATGTGCTTCTTCAAATTTAATCCATGGAACTAATTTTCTAGCTCTGATCTCATTTTTCCCTGTTAACTACATTTCCCATTCATCCATTGCATTTCAACCATTTTCTCTGCAGGTAAATTGCTTGTCTAGTTCATTCCCATCTTGAAGACTCTATTTCTAGCTAATCCACTATAGCCCTATAAACAAGATTCCAAAAATGTAATGGCAAACATCGGACCAATATGAAATGACTTCCAGACCCAAGTAATACAGCAGTAGGAGCTATTTGATTCAAGAAAGAAAAACTAAATCCAAATGGTATTTAATGGCAAATGTGAGCTCTACTGCCCTGGTCAACAAATTGGCAATAATCAATAAAGTGGCACAGAGACCTAGCAGGTCTTACTTATCCTGACCATTTTCAGTCTTCTAATTTGAGCAGGACTAAGAAAACGACAAAGCCTGCAACTGTGGCCCTTGTCTTCAACTCAGTGCTGGCCTCGTATTCATCAGATACTTTTAAGATAGAAAGCAGTATCTCAGATAGTGGAAATACCGTAAACTTTGGAATCACAGGGGACACAGGTGCATGTCCTGGTAGTAACAATACTGTGACTACTGTGACTTGTGACTATGAGCAAATTACTAAAGTGCTCTACATTGCAAATTTCCCATCTCCGAAATGGAGGAAAAGAAATACTTCACATTACTCTTGTGATATGAAAGAATATACATTATATGAGAGAAATGGAGATAATTTTAAAAGTCCCAGCGTATGCCACACCGTTCTTCAAAAGGAGCATTTGTTCCTTGTCACTATGATGTTAAAGGAGGAAGCCTCCTCAGAAATGAACATTTTATGAGTTAGGAAAGTAGAGAGTAATTAGAATTTGCCAGAATCAAAACTGCTAGCTTGTGTCAGAGTCTGGCTAAAGCTCAGGATATCTAATATTAATACCAATTTTAATATTAATAATTATAATAGCAGATATAAATTGAGTGCTGCATTTTAACCTTAATCATATAGTTTAATTAATTTTGAATAAGTAATATATTAACATAGTTCAGAATCAAAGTGTATAAAAAGGGGTACAGTGAAAAATCTCCCTTTCCCATCCATCCCCTCTCAACACGTAACCCCTGTTAATGTAGTTCTCCATCTTTCCAGAGTTTCTCTATGCAGAATAAAGCAAGCGCAAGTACATTTTCTTATTTTCTTCATTTTATACAGGAGATATAATGCTAAACAACACATTTTTTTGAAAATTGACTATATTTTAGAGATATTTCCAAATGAAAATTTTCATATTCTCTTTTACAACTTAGAATTTGATTCTATGAAAGTACCATAGTTTATCTAATTAGTGTCCTATTAATAAACATTTAGACTGTTTTCCATTGTGTGTAACCACAATGCTGTAGTGACTATTCATATATGTAAGTCATCTTACACATGAGTAATTTATACTCTAAAATAAATTCCCAGATGTAGAACTTATGGATAAAAAAAATCACATGAATTGACAATTTTGATAGATATTGCCTTTCATCCAGGGTTCTATATTTCTACAAGCAATATGTAAAAGTGTCTGTTTCCCCCACAAAACCTTTTTTTCTCAACAGAGAATATATTAGCTACCGTTACAGTCTTTGACAACATAATAGGCAAAAATAGTAACTTCAGATAGTTTTGACATCTGTGTGTGTATGGTGAGGGATTCTAAGCACCTTCCCATACGTTTAAGAACCTTTCTCTGAACTCTTTATTCATATTATTTGGGTATTAAGGATTCTTTCCCTTAGTCTATAAAATGAATTAAAAGTTTTCCCCTTAGTTTCTAATTTGTATTTTTTTTCACAATGCAAAAAAAAATGATTTTCATGTATTAGTGATTATTCTTCTGGATTGAGTCGTAGTTTAAAAATTCTTTCACACTTCAAGATCATAAAGTACTTCTCCCACCTTAGCACTTTTGTATTTTCCTTTTCTTTTGCCTGGAGCATTCTTCTTCCAAATCATGTAGAGGCTCAATTTCACACCTCTTTCAGGTGTTGACCCAAATACCACCTTCTCTTCAAAGACCTCCATAATAATCTTGTTTGAAAGTGTGACCTGGCCCCCTAAGTATTTCCTATTTTCTTGCTCTGCTTTATTTCTATCCATAGCAATTACTCATATTACTTATTCACATTGTTTATTTAATGTTTACTTTCTGTTTTTCCCACTACATAACACTATAGGATGTAGTGATTTTATCTCTTTCGATCCCGACTACACTCCTAGCACTTAGAAGCTCCTAACACATGGTAGGTGTTCAATAAATATTTATTGAATCAATAAAACTTTTTTTAGCGTATTTATATTTTCATTAGTTTTTATATTTAAATGTTTAATTTCTCTTAATTCTATTCTCACCTATAATGTGAGTTACAGATCCAACTTTGTAACTCTAGATAGTTAACTAATTGTCTCAACATTATTTATTGAATAGTCTATATTTTCTGAGCTAATTTAAAAGGACTCCTTTGAATATATTTTTATATATTTGTATATTTCTCTTTATGTATATTTAGTTTACTTTTATTTAGTCCTCACAGCATTCATCTCAGTATGTATTGTTATTCTGATTTTATAAATGGAGAGATTGAAATTCCTTTAGAGCAATTGACTCAGATGCTAGAAAGCAATAGGATCACAACTAAATTTACATGACAGACTGTCAATTCAGTCTGTCCAGCCTTCAATGCTGCATCCATTTTGCAACACACAAGGCAACCTCCATAGAACTGTACAGGTAACACCTGAGCCTCAGTGTTACTCTTTATAAAAGCAAACTGTGGACTACTTTGGATTACAAATTTACATTTGTGTGAAGCAATGGATTGTGACTAACACGGATGCCAAAGAGGCTCAGAAAGCATAATTGTGGCTTCCTTAACACACCTAAGAAACTCATGCCCTGTTCTTTGGGGTGGTCAGAGATGTCCACCTCAGAACCGAGTATTTTCTAGGTAAAAGGAAAACCAAGCTCTCAAAATAAAACTCAATACATTCAAATATTCATGGTCAAAGGGTTTATAATAATTTGTTAGGAAAAGTATTTTATTGGAAGAATTTTCAGGCTTTAAGGTTTTCCCAAGAAAAAAGAGATGGCCTCATAAGACTTTTCCTGTAATGAACAGATTTCTGGGCCAAATGGCTCATATTAATAATAATGATTACATTCATTGAATAACAGCAAGGTAGCTCATGGGGTTTATAATTTATGTGAAATTCAATATTATAGTTTATTCAAAAATATTAATGATGGTGATATCCCTAGACATATACGAAAATCAAGACTCAAATAGGATAAAGAACTAGCCTCTGTGGCTAATTTTATGTGTCATATCGACTGGCCTAAGAGATGTCCAGATAACTGATAAAATATTATTTCTGAGTATGTGTGCAAGGGTGTTCCTGGAAGAGATAAGCATTTGAATCAGTAGATGAGTAAAGAAGATGCCTATCACTAGGGCAAATAAGCATTATCTAATCCATTGAGGACCCAGGTAGCACAAAACAGTGGAGAAAGGGTAAATTCACTCTCCCTTTTTCAGCAGAATGTCCATCTTCTCCTGCCCTTGGACTTTGTATCCCCATCCCTCGTTTCTCAGGTCTTGACTCAGACTGACACTTACATGATTGACTCTCCTAGCCCTCAAGCTTTCATGTTTGTATTAGAACTACACCAGTGGCTTTTCTGGCCTCCAGCTTATAGGCTGCGGATTGTGGGACTTCCAAGCCTATATATTCACATGAACCAATCCCTTGTAACAAGTTTTTTTTTTTTTTTTTCCTACACCCATATATATCTGATTGGTTCTGTTTGTCAGGAGCATCCTAACTATTACACTTGTCCTAGGTCTCCTGCCCAGTAATGGTGGATCCAGAACTTACCACAATTCTGACTTCGAATCTGTGATTTTCCCACACCCTCCTGCTGCCTTCAACTATGTGGCTACCAGTTCTGCTGTGGCTGTTGAACGATATCCTTCACACCAGCTGGCACGGAAGGCATGCAGCAAATAACCACTGTTGTTTCCCCCATGATCTGTGTCGCCTTCCAGATCCCAATTGCTTCTTATCTCACTGAAACCTGATTCTGGACACTGGCTTGGGTATTCATGGTGAGTCCTTTCTGTGGACCAGTGCTTAGGACATGGAGTCTTTGAGCAATTTTCCTATGATGAATGATTTTCCTGTGATCTAAGTCTTAACTCCCCTCTATTGCTTTGACTTACTCATTGCAAAAGTTCACTCTAGATCCAGACTTGAGGCCAGCTTCCTCGAAGACCTGCCTGCAGGGTGGAAAGAGTCAAGCGGGTGGTTCCAGGACAAGTTCACCCCACTACCCTCCTGATTCTACCCTCACTTGCCTCTAATCTCTGCAGATACCCTTCTACTCAAAACCTTGCAATGGCCCCTATTTCATTCAGAATAGAGGACAACCTCTGCCTGGGTCCTTCCTCAGCTCTCTGTCCCCATGTTACTTTCCCTCTCACTCTTTTCAGCCCCGCTTCCCTCCTTACGGTTTCTCAGACTGCATGCACACTTCTCCATTGGTGTCTTGGTGCTTGCTGTTTCAAATGTTTCCTTCTCAGTGAGGCTTCCCAAGAATAAGTTATTTAAAATTGCAACCCCCTCAGCATCTCTATGCCCCTCCCTGCTTTAACTTTTTCATTACCTTTCAACACCTAATTATACACACACATGCATTTATTTTAATTATTGTTCCTCTCCCCACATTAGACTATAAATTTCATGAAAGCAGGAATGTTGTCTGTTTTGTCCACTGCTCAGGTCCTCACACAGTTTCTGGCATATATTAGGTACTCAATAAATAGGTGCTAAATGAATGAATGAACAAAACAGCAGTCAGGACAGAAAATCTAAGGACATCATAACATTCGGGCAAATTTTATAATTTTGAAACAGATAAGGAATCAATGAAATGAAGTTTTAGTAGTCAGATCTTGAGTCGTAAACTTGATTTATTTGTACACGTTGTTCTGTAGTGAGCTTTTAGAAAAGACTTTTACCTCCATTGCTTTGTCAGAAGAGAAAACCATGACCCTCCTGCCTTAAGGAAATAGCTGTAGCTTGGGGCAAAAGACCTTCTGAAAGTGAGAACCACCCAAAATTAAGATTTCCAGAAGGGTAAATTATGCAGTTTTAAAGTACACAGAGTAGTGGCTTTGGAATCAAGGAGGCCAGAGTTCAACACTTGGCTCTGCCTATTAATTTGTCTGTGAGGAAATTGTCGTCATTCTTTGAACTTCAATATCCTCATCAGCACGATGGCAACACTACCACTTCTTGAGGGGTCCATGGAGCGATGGACGTCCACTAGAAAGAGCTTAACAAAATACTGATGGTTTCCACAGTAATAATGATACTAATACAGTCCAAAGTCCCTTAGCCACAGTTTTGAAATCTAAAAGCTTTTGGTGAAACTAGTTAATGGGACAATTTAAATTGGCCTCTTCTCATTTAGTGGCAATATCTAATCTAACCTGGTGAGAAGCTCCTAATAAATTTTTTTCATTCTGCTTCTTGCAAATATTCCAAGTTCATGGCAAGAATATTGCTGCGCTTGCTAGCCCAGATCCCTGGGAGTAAATGCCACATATGTTAAACTCATTCTTTAATTTCAACATAAAAAATAACAATTTCAAAACATAAGCAGCCCCAAGAAACTCAAATATGTGGTTTTCAAACCTGTGTATTTGTACGTAGACACAGTTAAAATTGTAAATAAAAAGGAGGTGATGAAGCTCAGAGTTTGGCATCATTGTGACCATGTATTGTAGTGAAACAAATTTCTTAGTTATAAAAATGAATGTTTTAATAGGCAGTGGATGGTCTGTGAATATGACATATTGACTACAGTCTTGCTCCCAGAGACCAAGCTGAGAATGTCTAAATTTGATCAGGTGGGGTTGGGGTGAGGCTGTAAGTAGAGGGGGATTTTAATCTAAATAGATTGGTGAAATGAGACACAAATTAGAGGATGAATTATTGGACTTCAAGGGTAATCTTTAGATGAAAGTAAGTAGTGTTACTAAAGTATTTTTATGTGATTAGTCCCTACACGCCGCCAATCATTTTGCTCATCAGTGATTATCTCATACATCCAAGTGTAGCAGTGGATTTGACCTTAAAAGGTCAATAATCTGGGACTCAGAAAAGGACATGAAACCAAACTAATGCCAAACCTCATTGCTGTCTAAAAACTCAGTAGAAGGTAAGATGTAGTGTTTCCTAGATGCACTGGTAACCTAATTTGCAACAGAGAAGGATATGACAGCAAGACTGGAGCACACAGAAAAGACATGTCCATGAAAGACAAGACCATGTTTAAATCAGCTCAGAAAGCAGTAAGTCTTTACTTGAATAAACACGGTTGGAGTCTAGATGACCTAGAAGTTCAGGAGGTGATACTTTTTGGGGAGAGAAAATAAGGTATTCAGATGAGTGTGGGTAAATCCCGTGACATCAGTTGAGCTGAAAACTTCAAAGCTCAGCAATTTGTTATGACCACAATTCCCCAGGAAGGAAGAGATCAGCCACTTGATCCAGGAATACAGAGAAGTGAGTTTAGGGAGAGAAAACTTGATATATAAATATCCAAGTGAAGGATGGCCTCACTCTGGAAGCTGAGGTGTAAGGAGACAGCAATGCTACTGAATCAAAGGGTAAGTCCCAAAGGAAATCATGCCACAGAAAGGCAAGTAGAAGTTTTTATTTGAGATACAAAATAATTTTGTTATTCAAAGTCCCCTAAGCAATGGAAAGAATACAATGTCTCTTTCCCTGCCTTTGGGGATAAGGGTGGGGGAAGGGTGGGGGCAACTCAGGAGAGTTGTCATACCAAGTAGAAACCCTTTGAGTTTTCTTCTTTGCTCTTAGGAAAGCAATCTGAGCTAACACACCTCCTTGCCTGAATTGGTCTCCTCTTTTCCTCCTTCCAGCATCATCCCCTTCACTAAGGAGACTCCTGCATGCCTGGAGCACATGTCTTTATTCTCTTGACCTTGTATTCCAGCTTTCATACCCTTTCATTGCAACATGTTCACTCAATGACAGAATTTTCCATGTGTCCCTGGACCACACTGTGTAGGCCTTGAGGGCAGGGAAGAAGTCATAACTTCATAACTAGGGCCTCCAATTTGGAGAGAGCAGGTTCCCTAGTCGAGAATATTTCCTAAAGCCAGTGAAGTGTGGCAGCTGGTATATGTCTATTTGCATAAGTGTGTTTAGGATACTGGGTGGTTCTCCCACACACTTTTATTTTCTAATGAATGATCAGTTCAACCTGAAGAAACATATTTTATTATTGGGAATTTGATTGACTCTTGGCTCTATGGCTGTATGGACACTATGTGCTTGACGGTGAGGCTGAATATCATTATGGGGGCTAATTAAATTTGAATGTCTCATTTTCTTTACTTTTCTCCTCAGTAATGTGCCAACAAATTGAAAGTTAATTCTGTTTCTAAAATTATCCAAGGTATGCAACAGATTTTTTACAGGAAATACAGACAGGAGATCATCTGATTTTACAGTGTGTTTTATATTGGGACTGATTAGACAAATGTCATGATATTCTATTACTATTTTTAAAAACTAGTTCTGTATGCTGGCTTTAGTACAGTCAATTCTTCTTTATTTTTCTCAATAGAAGTAGAAGCTGGATTGCTCAAATCTCTGGAAAACAAGAGTTTCTCTGTCCTAGGGCAAAAGCTGAAAAAATGGTGCCTTTGTAGAACGGGGAACCTGTCTCATATATACCAGGGTCTGGTGTGAATCAAGAACTCAATATATATAATGATGAAAGAAAGGAAGAAGCAGAGGGGTAAGGAGAGGAATAACAGAAATAATAGCTAATACTTATTGAGTATTTATATGTATTGAGTATCTTATATTTTATTAAAACTTATTTAATCCTCACAATACACTTTGAGGTGGCTACTGAAAGACAAAGAAACTGAAACGTGGGATCATTATGTAACTTACCCAAAGTTCAGCACATATCCGTAGTACATGATCCAATGTAAACAGAGGAGAAGTTGAGCAAATAGAGTCAAGGTCAAACCTGAACTATGCAGACTTGAGTCAGTTAAGATGTCTCTTTGATCCTCAGTTTTTTTATACACAAAACGAGTTTGGTGATACCTTTGTTTTATGGATGGTCTGAGAAATAAATTAGATGATTTATCTAATGCACTGAGCATATAGCCTAGCACAAAGGAAGTGTTCAATAGTCAGTGCTATTGAGTTTTAATGGTGTGGGAGCTCTTTGGAATGCTATTTTTAGGATTCTGGTTTGTGTTGTGGCCGGCAAACTTAAATCCTTTTAGGATAGGTGCCAGGTATAAATGAAGAATGAATTATACCTGACAAAGGCTGGTAGGAGGAGGAGTGACTAAGAATTGCTTATGGCACCTTTTCTGGTGGATGGAAGATGAAGAGAAGCGGACTTCCAAGCCAGGTTGACAGCCATAAATCCCTGCTTAAATGTATCCAATAGGGCAAGAACCATAATTGCTTCCTTTGATGTTCACAACTGCTCATTATGGCTTGGACAGGTCCTCAGATCACATAAGGAGCACCTGATGCAAAATATTATTAGCCTCAGTGCCTTTAAGAAAACAATGGAACACTGGTATTCAAGTCTTAAGATGTTACAAATTCCTATTTCATTTTGCTTCCTTTCTACGCTCTGGTCTTTGTGTGTCATGGAAAAGAGCTGGGAGAGAGGGTGTCCAGTACCCGAGCTGCTCACAGCATGGCAAAACAAGTGACCCTGTAGAATGAACACAGAGCCTTTAGTCTCTTGTGTTCCCAAACACTGGTGGGACACCTATACAGCACTCCATCTCCAAACAAGGTCTGTCTTCCCACTCACCACCCCAGCCTAGAATGAAGACACGGTGATGAGGTTTGGATCTGTGTCCCCTGCCCAAATCTCATGTGGAATGCTAATCTTCAATGTTGGAGGTGGGGCCTGGTGGGAAGTAATTGGATCATGGAGGTAGATTTCTCATGAATGGTTTAGCACCATCCCCTTGGTGTGGTTCTCGTGATGGTAAGTGAGATCTGGTTGTTTAAAAATGTGTGGCACCTCCCCTCTGTCTTGTTCTTGTTCCCACCACATAAGACACATGTTCCCCCTTCACTTTCTGCCATGATTGTCAGTTTTCTGAGGCCTTCCCAGAAGCCATGCAGATGCCAGTATCATGCTTACTGTACAGCCTGCAGAACCATGAAATAAGTAAACATCTGTTCTTTGTAAATTACCCAGTCTCAGGCATTTCTTTATAGCAATATGAGAACAGACTAATATACATGATAATGTACTCTCCAGCTGTACCTCTCACTTTGTTCCTCTCATATCATCCCATGATGGTCAGAGCGCAGTATTCAGTCATGACCTTGCAAAAGGGATTGGTTGAATCCGTTCACTTTCAGGTGGAGGGAAAGGTTAAGTTTCTTGCCTAGCCCAGCACTACATTCCCCCAAAAGCCAATGATGGAGTTGGGCTAGAGACTGGTTCACCTGCCTGAAAGCTCAGCTGCCTCCACTCCACACATCATGGTTTCCACTCTACTCCACTGTAACATGGACTTATATTTGTTCCATGTCAATATAATAACATAATGTCAGTAATAATAACAATGATAACGCTCCAGTCACTGTTCTAAAGGCTTCACATGCAGTAACTAACTTCAAAACAAAGAAATACAGTAAGTAGTGCATTCATTTTCCAAGAGAAAAAACTGAGTCACAGAGAAGTTAAAACACCTGGTCTATGTCATAGAACCAATGATCTCACAAGTGTGGAGAGAAGTACCTGTATTTCATCCTCCTCATGTAGCTATTAGACTGAGATAACAGCTGCACAATCCCACAATCCCACACTTGTGATGTGACACAACTAAAATCTTACTCACAACATTTTCAACTCAGATTGCCAGGGGTTTTTTGCTCCATGTTCTCCTCGTTCAGGAACTCAGAGAGGTGTTGTCCAAGCCACCTCTGTCTTTCCTGATCAATGTTGCAGGATAAAGAGAGTGCTACTGTGTCTCGCACTGGAGGTCAACCCTTTTTCCCAGAGGTAACACATCAGCCCAAAATTCCATTCATCATTCTCTTACTGTTTCCTTTAGTCTGTCCAGATCTCCATCTCTGCTGGTAGCAGCATTTGTTCTCCCTTGTTTGACACACAGGGATGATTCTTGTTTCCTCTTGTCCTCAGTCACTGACAAGCAATCAGAATGTCCCATCCAGATGGTCCTCCAGTCAACCTCTTCCTCTCCATCACTAAGCCCTCTGTTCTTATTTAGGTTTTCATGATCTCTCTCCTGAAACACTGCAAATGCTTTCTAATTGCTCTCCCTGCTTCCACCCTTATTTCTCAGAAAATTGTAAAAAGAAAAAAATGGAGTACTCAAAGCACCCCACTTCTCCCCTTCTCTGCAACAATCATTTCCACCTCTTTTTGCTGCTTATTTTGTTATTACTTCCATGTTTCTGAATTTTATGCTTGTATTGCAGTGTTTTGGTTTCTCAGTTTTAGGGAACAGCTATTTAAATTTCACTATTTGGCTCTCTTTCCTCTCCAACCCAACCACAAATTTATACCTTACCCATTCCCCACCCCACTAGAAAAGCATATATACTGAACAGATATAGTGGTTCAATCAATATTCAACCTTCACATTGTTATGAATATCTAAATACTATTCACCACTGACCCATATAAAATTAGAATTATTTCCTTCCTACAAAGATTTTGTTGTTTTACTACTTACAGTTAATATTTTATTTGTGTATATTTTTTAGTTTCCTAATTTCTTTTAAAATT
Organism: Rhinopithecus bieti; assembly: GCF_001698545.2. Taxonomy (NCBI): domain Eukaryota; kingdom Metazoa; phylum Chordata; class Mammalia; order Primates; family Cercopithecidae; genus Rhinopithecus; species Rhinopithecus bieti. Next base: position 153,403 of record NW_016827507.1, read on the forward strand.
TAACCCCAAACTCATAATTGTCTTAATTTCCTTTTAAAAGTTTTACAGGTACATCAGAAATGTTATCAGTTTAACTTTCTAAAGAGTTTCTGCAGGATTTTTCTCACTATCTCCAGTCTGTTCTGGCATTCTTCATTTGATACATAGTGGTCTTTCTAAGATCTCCTTTTTACCATCAACTTGAAGTTTTCTCCTATCTTTATCCTATGCCATATCTCCTTTTGTCTTGTATCTAATGTACGTCTACACTTCCACTTGCTCCAGCACATCTAAGAATGTTTAGAGAAAAGATTAGGAGGTGTTTGTGGGGGTTTAGTTGGTTGGTTGGTTGGTTGGTTGGCTTTATTTTGTTTTGAGATTATACAGGTCTGGAAATGCTTGTTACACTTTCATGCTTGTTTGGCTGGGTATAGAAGTCTAGGTTTAAAATGATAAGTAATATTCTTTCAGAATTTTGAAGGCCCTCTCTGTTGTCTTTAATCTTGAAGTGTTGTTTGTAAGAAAGCTGAAGTCTTTTTGGTTTGTAATACATTGAATGTGACCTGCTTTTATTTTCTTTGGAAACGTCTGGAGTTTTATCTCCAGTGATATGAAATTGAGTTCTAATGTTCCTTGGCATTTCTGTTTTTATCTGTTTTATTGGGGTCTGAGTGTGTTCCTCAAAATTAAAATTCATATATTTTAATTCTGACAAATGTTCTTGAATTAATATTGAAATTTTTAAATTTGTTTTCTCTGTACTTTATGAGATTTCTATTATTTTATTTTGGACCTTCTAAACTATTTTATAATCATCCTATCTTATTTGTTTGATTATTTTCTTCTTCTCTATTTCAGCCCTCTTTTTTCTTAAGAGTTTTTTTTTACTCTATAAGTCTCTTTTTGTTCTAGGTATCTGTTTATGGTTTTAGATTTATAATATTTTCTTCCATCTCTATAATATTGATAGGCATTGATTCCTTTACCTTTTTTCTCCCAGCATTGTCTTTCATCTCTTAGCATGTTTAAATTATGTTGGGTTTTGGCACTGATTTTTCTGTCTGGTAAACCATGTGTGTCTGTTCATGTTTAGGAATGGAACTGTAAAAAGATGATTAGAAACGTTGACATGAACAGAGCTTGTTGGTTTGAGCCTCACTGTTAGGTGACGTGGTTGCACCATTTCACTAGCAACTACCATTTCAGTGATTGTAGGCCTTTCTGCCTGAACTGGTAAGAGTTCCCAGAAAAGACTCTCACAGTCTGCTATCTGGAGGGTAAAGTCCTGGCTACTATAATTTTGGGAACTAAACATTTTGTGATTCTTCTTATTTGAGGTGTCTAAAATAGTCAGGTCATAGAAGGAGAGAGTAGAATTTTGGTGACTGTCAGAGACTGAGGGGGAGGGCAAAACAGAGAGTTGCTGTCCAATGAGTATAAAGTTTCAGTTGTATGAGATGAGTAAGTTCTAGTGATCTGCTGTAGACCACAGTATCTATAGTTTAAAACATAGTATTGTATACTTAATATGCAAAGATGATTGATGCCATTTTAAGTGTTTTACCACAAAAAAAGAAGAATGAAAGGCAACTGTTGTAGGTGATGGCCATATTTAATACCTTGGTTGTATTGAAGACATAACAGGTACATTCATATGCCCAAACTCATCAAAATGCATGTATCAAATATGTGCAAATTTTATATATCAATTATACCCCAATAAGGCTTTTATAAAACTGCAAGAGTTGTGCAGATAAGAGCATACTTATTATTACAAGGAACTTCATGAAAGTGTCCCAAGGCAGGGGGTGCTGAATTTGGAACAAGAAAGTAGCTGTCCTTTTAAGACCACGAAGCTCCTTTAACTTAGTTATATAGCATTCAGGAACCACTGAAGGATCATAAACCAAACACAACATAATAAGAGACTTTGTTGAGAAAAATAATTCTTATTATTTCCAACTCAGTGGGTAGAAATGGCTTAATGCTGTGTCAGTGAAAGTGACACAGGCTGCATTGCTGAGCCTCCCATCCAGCCAAACGTGTGCTTTTATTTTTCATTATTACTTCATCTAAAAGCTACCTTCTGCTGTCTTTGCTTTGATTAAATAGCAATGCAGCTACAGCAATACGTCTCCTGATGCTTTGAACAATCTTTCCCAAATGGTCCTACTGATGAACATCGTTTTTGATCGAAGATCTGAAGACAGATGTTTCACAACTGCTCTAGCCCCTCTGCTATGACAATGGTGCATGGCTTTACTTCAGTAACCCAGGATCTGTGCTTAATTCTTTAAAAAGTAAAAATCACCATACAATGTATTTGACTGATACTGTTAAATGTGTGTCAATTAAAGATTTAAAAAATAGTTTAACATTTTTTTTTTTTTTAAGAAAATTCACAGCCGGTGTCATCAGGCTGTTCTGCAATTAATTCGGAAGCATGGACTGAGCCCCTGGAATTGTCAAATACTGGAGGTTCTGAGGATGCAAAAACAAAAAGAAAAGGCAAAGGACTCATTATCTCCTGTCAAGGGCAGTGGAGTGGACTTTGGCCTTCCAGGTACTTCACTGATTAAAATTCTCCCTTACAGAGCCTGTCTAGTTCAGTAGGAGAGACAGGATTAGGGTGACAGAAGCAAGTGCTTAGAAAACGCTTAGAGTGAGTGCCTCGTTAAATTGTATATCCTAGGTGCCTAGCTCGCCTCCCCAGCCCTAACTGTGTCCTGGAGGTGTGTATGGTGTGAATCTGGAGAGAATGTGCCACTTTCCTAATCAATGTCTTAACCTTCACATGCACAACCAGGCAAATTGTGGAATTCTACCAACATTGTCATTCAATATTAAGCTATAATTTTGATTTTTGGCACCTTAATACTGCAACTGTGAGAGTTAAAAGATCATTTTATTATAGTCATAGAAAGTGTCGGGTCCTCTGACTTTGACTTAAGAAAAGAATTTGTATTTGAAATTGTCAATCTTTTTCTTTAAGTGTTTCAGCACAGTTGGAAGCGACCAGCCTGCCCTTTTCAGTCCCCATGCTGTTTATTTATTCTGGATTTCTTGGTTCCCTGGGTCCTGGTTTCAGTCTTTCTCACATTCCTGGTAGCCCTAGGCAATTATCTGATTGGTAAGTTTGCAGCTTTATGCCATGAATTTCCAAATTCCCCTCCTCACATTGGCTACATCCTCATTATCTTTAAGCTCAACTAGTCAAGACAACCAGTTTCACGCTGCCATTGCTTTGAGGCTCTGATGCAAGAACCACTTCTGGTACCAGTTTCTCTGTCACTCAGGGTTCTTCAAAGGCAATCAACAGAAACCACTGTTGCTAAGAAAAGCAGAAAATAATAATAATAATAATAATAGTTTAGCAAAAAATATAAAGAGCTCCTGGTATCTGAGAATCAGCAAGTCACACTGAGAGGTTAACAACACTGTCCAGTGTTAAAACAACTGAAGGGCAGCTCTAGTGAATGTTCCATGGCTTCCTCTCTTGAGAGACAGTCCTTTGGTTTGTGCTACTGACTTGGGACCCCCAGAAACATCACAAATGTTGTTTCTGAAATCTGGGCCCTCTCAGCCACTACCCTCATGGCAACATGAATTCTGGGTGGTACCTGCCCCAAGTTGGCAGTTGAGTGCATCTGATTGGCAGAGCCAAGCTTGTGTGTCTTCCAGATCCTAGCTTCAAGGAAGACTTAGAAAGTGAGTTCAGACTTCGAGAGTAAAATACAGAACTTACGTTTTGTAACCTATCATCACTTAGAATTTTCTAAAGATCCTGGACTGATACAAATATGTCCAATGCTTACTTTGGGGGAGGATTCATATATATCCAATAGATTTTATGCCCAATTCCCTATGCTCCAGACAACCTCAGATGAAGATACACACAGTGTCTAAGAAAGAAAGTTGAGAAGCAAAAGCACAACCATTTAGTAAAACCCATTGGTCCTCAGCACTGACTTATTTCACCATGATCTGATTTCCAGCCCACGTGACCTCCCTATAGATCTGGAAAGCCAACAAGTTCTGACCTTGAAGGTACTTTGATCACTCAAGTTCTCCCTGTCTCAATTACATTCTTACTGTAAATTGCATAAGCAGCTTTTTTTTGCTTTTCTTTCTTACAGATCGTATTCCCTTAGAAGCTAATCACTTTGGTTGACCACAGACTTGCACCCTCAGCCCCTTCCTTCTCAAATTCAATCAATATCATTGTTGGGTCACCTTAGAATAGAACAGTGGCCAGAGGAAAGGGTAGGGATACTGGACTCTAATTATCCTCAGTCTACCTCATCTGATTACCACCAGCCACATGCTCCCAGAGAACAAAGTAAACAGATGCCTATCCTCCCATCTCTTCCCAAAGCCACGAAGACCAGACTGTGGTTTTATTATATTATGCTCATGGTCAGACCTCAGAGCATTTTCTAATTAACAGCATGGTGTTTGAAGTTCAGGGGCAAAGAATGAAAAGAATAGGATTTAAATTCAGTACCTCTTTCTGAAAAGTAAAAACACTGAAATTTTCTTAACTGTAACATAACAATAACAATGATCTTGCCCTGCTCACCTTGCACAGTGCTCCTGAGAATCAAAAGGGATGTTGGCCATGAAAGGGTGTCTGACGGGCACCAGAGATTATTCCTGAGCCAATTGGAAAGAATATGAGCTTTCATGTCAGATGCCTTGGGACTCAAATCTTGACCATTCCACTGCAATAATTCCTAGAAGCCCATGGCCCCTTTACCCAAACTGCAATGTAGTAAATATCTAGTGCAGTGATTCCCAAACTTGAATGAACGTTAGGATCAAAATCCTCATACTCAGGTTGTAACCCCTTGGGTTTTATCACAATCTCTGGGTACCAAGGCATCAACATTTGTTAAAGTTTCTCACTATTTTTAGTATGCAAGTAACATTGAGAATCTGTGAATGTAAGAAATTAGTTGTACTCTTCTCAAACTCCTTCCATACCTGCATTTTAATCCCTCTACTGTCACTTTGAGTGGCTAAGGTCAAGTCATACCCTTAGTTCATTTCATCATTTATAAAATAGGGAGAATATTATCTATGTCACTCATCTTACTACTGTGAGAATCAACCTGAATGGTCTTTGCAAACACTACACTGTTATGTGTATGTTAAGGCATGTTTGTAAACCGTACTTGTTAAGGGTCTTTATCATTAAGAGGCCCAGAAGAAAGAAAGTAGATGGTTTGACACAAATTATTCTCATTGCCAGGAAAGAAACACACAAATAATCTTTTGATGAGGAATCCTACCATCTTCATGGCAGACCATAGAAGAGATACGGGTTTAAATCTGGGTCTAAGAACAAATCACCATTCACAGAGACTTTCTAATGAACCAAATGACAGCTGGCTTCTTTTTTTTTTTTTCCTCCTATAAAAAGATTCATTTCTCCAAACTCCCAACAGTTTCTGTGCCCAAAAAATAAAGACAAAGAGGAGGATTCAGACTCAAGAATGACAGGCTCTTTGTTAAGAAAGGCTGCCAGGAACTTTGCAGGCCTCTGTCTTCCCTCTTACTTGCTAATTGATTTAGTGGGAGACCCCGAGATATATTTCAGCACCATGAAGGCCTGTCCAGCTGATTTATATCATGCAACAAGAAACTGGTATTTTCTCCTTCTGGTTTCTTTTTAATTGCTATTGAAGGAAAAATGTGTAACGTTAAGAACAAGAGTAGTCACTCATCAGCTTCTCAAGAGCTCATGTTCAGGGGTTTCCGTCCTTCTGTTCTAATGAAATTCCCGTTTCTTAGAGGAATGGCTTCTGGACAGCATGTGTGGAAATAATGTCAACAGGGAGAAGCCACTTATGTCTCTACCTTATTGCTACCTTTTAAATTCAGCCAGGGTGTATGCCCAGATGGCCCACTAAGAAGAGAGAAGAGCAAGGCACCCCATTCCCCATCTTCCCCTGAAAGGCATGCCCATGCCAGGCCAGGAAGACCCCAGCTCCTCGTGCCACTGTCGGGAAGCCCAAGGGGTCAAGCTCAGGGCTTCTCCATCTCAGCACTATTGACATTTGGGGCCAGATTATTTTTTGTTGTTGTTGTAAGAGCTGTTCTGTGTGTTGTAGGATGTATAAAAGTATCCGTGACCTCTACCCACTAAATGCCAGTAGCAATTACCCTGTCACCAGTTGCGACAACCAACAAAACTTGTCTTCAGACATTGCCAAATGCCTCTGAGTGGCAAATCACAACCTTTCCCAGTTGAGAATCACTGGTCTACTGGGACTAAAAAACAGATTGTCATCTTTGCCCCAACTCTGACCCATCCCGACTGTGTCACACTACAAAAGTTTTGCACTACCTCTCAGACCTTCAATGTCCCCACCCTGAATACATGTTATCAAAATTAGCATAATTCCTTTGACATGTTCAGTGAATTATAATGCACAATGAAGGAGAGTGATGGTCATGATAGCAACAAAGATAACTATTGCAATGTGTTCTCTCTATCCTCTTATGAACTTCTATCAGCAGAGAGCCTGCTGCAGGAAAGAAGCTTCAGCCAGACACATATGGATATTTCATACCTCTGGTGCCAAGCACATGGCTGTTCAAAACCATCTTTTTCAAATGCCCATCAGTCTTGCTTGTTATCAAGGGGATGTTTTATATGTGATTAACCTGCCAGTAGCATCGTAACAGGTGAACATGTGTATGTGTGTTTATGAGTATAAATGTGGGTGTGTGTTATAGCTGAGAAATGGGACATGAGACTCATATCATATCTGTCTGTATAGCGTGTGAAGGATAGGAGACTAACTATACAGGAAATGGAATATTTTGGTAGGGGTGGAGTACGAATGTTTGTGAGATATGTGGTTACAATAAAACTTTGAGGGCTCATCTGTTTGTCGTGTGTAAATGTTTATATATTGTTATATATGAGTGATACCTGTGCACACATGATGTGAGTCATGTGGGAAAGTTCTGTGTATGGACAAGTAGATATGCTGTGTGTGATATGGGTGTGTAAAGCACACTTGTCATTTTGGGTGCGCAATGTGTATGGAGACCAATTCTGTGTGTGATGGGGAGGTGTGCTCTAGATAATGAGTCATGTGGGAGATGTCTGTGGTGGGCAGTATATTGGTGGCTTGTCATGTAATATATGCAAACCATGTGCACTTTGCATTGTTGGTATATCCAGTTAGGTGTGATGGCTCATATCTGTATAGAATGTGTGTATGTGTATGTTTGTGTGTGTGTGCTTATCAACTTTATCAACTTGTGTATGTGCTTATAATCTTTGTGTTAAACTTTTAAAACTCTATAATCTTTGCTAATTTATTTGAATTGAATGAAAATTAAAGATTCCCTGTTCCCATCTTATTCCAAGTATTTTTCATGAATTGTGTCCTGAGCCATCTCAAAAGCAGTTCTTCGCTGCCAGTGTCCCTCTTAGAGTTCTGCTTTCCACCATGAAAAGCCTCAACCAAGTAACTAACTGAACAAACTGAGATAATACGCTAATAGGAATTGTGTTTTCTAATTTTTCTCTGTAAAGAACTTCCAAATGGATTGGATCAGTTAATGAGAAAAAAACAGAAAATAATAAATATTTTGATTGAATAACTTTTGGCATCACTTCCCATTCTATTGATGATGTGCTATAGGCCCTCAGGAACAAAACAGTTAGAGAGATCATCTTGAGAATAGTAATCAGGCATTTGGTACAACTACTGACTGTATTCTCCACATTCCATACTTAAGAATCTCCTTCTACAGTCAACAAACAGATTCTAGGCGTGTTGCCACACGACATGTCTTCAGGAAGGTCTGAGGATTCAATAATGATTCAGACATGCCTCTTTGGCCAAAATATTCATATTAAGTAAGAGAGAAAGTAGTGGGTAGGAGGACAATTTCAATTTGGATTGCAGTGTCATGCTAGACTGCTGATGAAGTGATTAGATGTGCCTAACCTTGATTATTTGGGAACAGGAGAAAGCAGTCAGATTACTGATCTCAGGTTTACAGGGGAGAGGGAGTTTTTTCTACTGGCAGGGCAGGAAGGGAATTCCTGCCTCCCTGTGAAGTCTCCTATGTCACACCAAGAACTTGCATTTTATCCACTGAAGGAAGTCATTGAGTAGCATATGCAAAGGATGGGCATGGACAGCTCTGCATGGTTCTATTCACTTTTTTTCATCTCCAAATGTATATGGTGGGAAGTGTAAGAAGAACTCCTGTCTGCAGCAGAAGTCCTCTCCATTTTACAGTCCTATTACACCTAGAATATCAAAGTGAGTGGAATACATTTCCCGATGTCATTTGTTTTTGTGTCATTTGCTTTTGTGGATAAACCTGCTCTAATCTATGTCCCAATACCTTATTTAAACTTACATTTTAGAACATTAACAAACAGTGTCTAGGAACATTTTTGTCAAAGGCAATTTGTAAATATAGCTAAAAGTTGTCATTGTTGCTACAGAGTCATTTTAACTTTTAACTAACTCTAAACTGTTTGTTAAAAGGGTGTAGGGTATAAAATGCTTTTGGTTTTAGGTTTATTAAATATTTGCTTGTTTTTTGGGGTTTTTGTTTTTTTTTTTTTTTTTTTTTATTAATTTGTGAGTAAAACTCCGTAGATCCGTTTGAATGCGAATAAAATATACCCACATATAAACACACGAAGAATATTTAGGCATACTTTCTGTAGCTATTTTTCTTTCTTCTGCTTCATCTTCTCATATTTGGAAAATGGGAAACAGAAAATATTAGGATGGTCGCCCAGACAAGGAAGAGTGCCACTGCAAGAAGTGAAAGAAGGAAAGACAGAAACTACTCCCTAAGCTGAAAGTCCCATCCCAGATAACTCTGTGTCTCCAAGGGCTTTGTTTAAGAAGTGCTGGGTTGGAAGCAAGAGACCAACATTTGCCCATATCTTTCTGTGGAAGCTTTAGAGAAGTGGCTATCCAGATTCAGTGTGAGGAGGATCACCTGGAGGACTGCTCAAGCCATGGATTACAATGCTCTGTGCCAGAATTTCTGATTCCTTATGCCTAGGGCAGGGACTGGACATGTGCATTCCTAACAAGTCCCAACGTGGTGCTGCTGAGGCCAGTGGTAAGAGCACACTTTGAGAATCACTGTCTTGTGGATGTTTAATCTTTCTAAACCCCTTAAAATGTGAAAAACAACATCTGAAAGTGAGGTATAAATTTAAAAACATATACAAAACTTCTTACAATGTAAGTTGGCATTCAACCAAGGTAACCTGAGGTTATGCAACATGAGTTCAATGAGCCATGTAAGCTCCCTGGTGCCCTAACTTTCTTTGATCATGGGAAATGGGCTAAATCATTTCCTAAGGAACTTTCCATTGCTTAACTTTATATTTAATTTGACCTAAAAATCCACAAGCTATATCCTAACAGTGAAAGGAATTTGAGTCCAAAAATATATTTAGAAAGGAGCATTTTATTTTGTATAAAACAAGTATTCAATCCAAGTATCACTGACACATTTTAAGAATTAGTGAAAAATGTCTATTTGCCTAGGTGGTTATTTCTGTCAGTGTTTGCCACATGTAATTATCATTTTGATTATTTAATATCTGCATTTTCATAAAAGCATTGCATCTGAGATTAAGCTAACATTATTTTTGAATTATAAATCTCTAGAATGTGATATAGACAAAGCTAACATATTAAAGGACTAAAAATAATAGAGGAGTTTCTTTCCTTATAAAATGCAATAAATAATGTATAGCTCAATGATGATTGTAGTCAGATGGCTCTCAGGTGATCGAGCATTTAGTTGTTGTAGAAATAGCCAAATGAAGCTTAATATTTGCAAAAATAAAGGGTAATCTAGGCTTATTTGCAATGACGATTGTCAGGTGCTAGGGTTGGAGTACTGTGCCTTTCAAGCTAATTAAACCATTCATCTGGGATTTGGAGCCCTACATTTTGGCAATATCTGTGAAAGTGCTAATGCTTGCACCATTTGACCCAGCAATTCCACTTCATCAAATTTCTTGATGGTCACATACTCCAAAAATGCAAGCACGCACGCGCACACACACACACACACACACACACAATAAATCACTGTGGCTTTGTTTGTGAAAGCAACAATTAGACATAACTGAAATGTCCTTCAATAGGGGATTATGAAAACTCATGATGGTTCATATACTTGGAGAACTGTGAGTGCTTAGAAAGTATAAAGTTCATCTCTATGGGCTGCTGTGGAACAATACCAAAGATAAAAGGAGAGAGGTCAATCTATAGAAAAGGGAGTACAGTATACTACAAACTCTACATAGAAAGGGATGGCAGTGATGAAATAGCTATATTTATACCTATATCTGCACCTAAACCTAGAGTTGCATTTGTATCTATGCCTATTTCTCCACTTAAATCCCCAGCTAAATCTATAGTTACATTTCAACCCACAGGTACATCTGTATCTAGACTTAAAGCTGCATCTATTCCTACATCCATGCTTTTAGTTACATCTCATCTACATATGCATTCACATCTACATGTGTAATTATGTCTACAGCAACACCTGCATCTATCTCTCACATATACAGCTATACCTGTATCTACATATACATTCATGTTTCACCATCTATAACTACATCTACACCTATATCTACTTGTACACTTACATTTGCAACTATACCTATACATGCATTCATATCTCACCTACATCTGCACCTGAATCTTTTTTTTTTTTTGAGACAGAGTCTCGCTCTGTTGCCCAGGCTAGAATGCAGTGGTGTGATCTCCACTCACTGCAATCTCCACCTCCCAGGTTCAAGCGATTCTCCTGCCTCAGCCTCCTGAGTAGCTGGGATTATAGGCGCTCACTGCCATGTCCGGCTAATTTTTGTATTTTTAGTAGAGATGGGGTTTCCCTATGTTCGTCAGTCTGGTCTCAGCCTCCTGACCTCATGATTCACCTGCCTCAGCCTCCCAAAGTGTTGGGATTACAGGCATGAGCCACCATGCCCAGCCACCTGAATCTTTATCTGCACATGCATCTATATCTCACCTACTTCCACACCTGAATCTGTGTACACACAGACATCTATCTATTAACTACATCTACATCTGAATCCTTATCTACACACATGTCTACATCTCATCTGCATCTCACATAGATCTACATATACCTTTGCACCCATACTTATATCTCACATCCATCTATAATATATCTACAGCTCATCTACATCTCTATATTCTCATACATGGGTTTAAAAATACATAAGAAATTGCCAACAGTGTTTGACTTGGGTAAGAAACAAGGGTCTGAGGTAAGAGAGGGTGGAAAGGAATATTCGATTCACTATTTTGTACTGTTTAAAGCATTGGCTAATTACATGTCTTAATTTTTCACTATGTAAATACATACAAGTGTATATACATAAATCCTTCTCTAGAAGACAGAGAGCAAGAGATAGCTATACCATAAAATGTGAGTTCTGTTTAACCACAAGTCCTCTCCTACAGCTTTTGTGGTTTCTGTGTCTGCCTTCCGGATCAACTCTTGGTTGATTTTGACCTTAGAATTCTTTATGGCTGCTTGGATTCTTAAAGTCCCCTGTTTGCATTTTACTTATGTTGTTTAAGTTTCTAGTTCAAGTTTGTTTTAACTGTTCTGATTCAATTTTCATTCAGTTTCATGAATACCATTAGGCTCAATATTGTAGAGACAGGAAAACTGGGGTCTGAGAGAGTAGGTAGGTTCCTAAAGCCACATCTCTGTGAACTAACAGAACTGGAGTTTGAATCAGGTCAGCCTGAATCCAGGGCCTGTGCCCTTCTCAGCTCGTCATTGTGTCTGCCCTCATTGTATCTTAGCTCTGTCTTGAAAGTTATAAGCCATGGTGATCTCAGGAATGGATGATTAGGGAAATTCAAATGAACATGTAGCTTGTGTTACTTGTGTAGCTCTTGTTATAAAATGTTGGTCCTTTCTTATGCTACTACCCCATAGACTTCCTGTTGGTGCTTCCATCTCCCTCCCTTTCCAATTTGACTCTTTCTTCTCCATCCTCTGTCTGGTGTCAGACTAAAGTGCATACCTATGCATTTTTCATCAATCTGGCAACTTTCTTAAAACTTTGGTATGAATAAATCACCACCATATAATTCATTATGAATAGCATCAGCCTGGGGTACTATTCTTCTGCTACTAAAGAGTCAGCATGTTTTACAATTTTCAACAGGAGGATTTGATTTTTTTTCTGTCTCTCTCCTTTCTGCTGAAAGCAATTTTAAAGTGTTCCTCATATATGTATATGTTAATATCATTATTCTTTATGCTCTTCAGCCATTCATCTCCAAGCTGCTTCCACTCAGCTCTGTCATGGGTGAATGTGATTGATCATCTCAGCTCTTGTACTCAAGAGAAAGGAGAAAGAATTAAACCATATGGCAGGAGTACAACTAGACATCCAGGGTGAAGAGTGCTTTGTGGCTGGCGGGTAGGTCAGAATTCTGCTTTCCTTATCATTGTCTTCTGAAAATTATGAGTAAATGACAAGCTGCTTTAAAATTCTCAAAGTGATGATATTAGTTACAGGGAGATTTTTGTTGGTATATCCTACTGTACTAGGCACTGGGTCGTTCCTTTTATTTTAGAGTCTACTTCAATCTTCAAGTCCCTTATGAGATAATTTTGTTCCTCCTTTTCTGAGAAAACCAAGGCTCAAATGCTGCAGCAGCCTCTTCAGTGACACATACTATAAAATGGCACAGTGAATACTCAAATCAAAATCATAGACCTGATGGGCATTTCTCTCTGAGTAGTCCAGAATGTGGAGCGACATGAAACAAAATAAAACACAATGAGTGCAGACCAAAAAATGAAGTTGCTTGTAAAACACTTGCATCTGTACATCTTGCCTGGATTTCTACTTGTAATTACCTTCACGGAAACGTTTAGAGCTGGAGTCTTTCCCTCTCTCAGCCCTTCTGAGAAATGTCTGAAAAGTCACACACATTCTCGTACAGTTGAACCATACTAATATGTTTAATTAACATTAAGCAGCACTAACTCATTAGTTGATGTTTGACACTGGGAAACTGCACCCTCCCCGGGCCACAAAATTTCAGCACTTGTGAGGGTTTGACCCAATTTATGGCTCCTGAATATGCAGGATGCCTTCACATGGGTCTAGATACAGCAGGGTCTCCAGCGCTGGCTGTGGCTCACCTAAGCTTGTTCCTTTTGGCATCTGTGAGCCCATCAGTGGCCAGGCCTGACTGAGCAGTGTGCTGGTCTTTCTCCTTCATTCTGGAACCTGTGGTTCTTAGTTCACGGGTCTCTGACCAAGCAGAGAAAGGAGGTTTCTTTTATTTTTATTTTATCCCCCTCCTCTTTCTTCTCTCAATTCCTTACACTGCTCATCACCAGACACACGAGGGACTCAGCATCTGTGGAGGTCTCTCTGTGCCTCAAGCTCTCTCTCCATCCAGTCCAGGAGCTGTTTCCCAGTGGCATCCCTGCAGCACATTGTGGCAGCTTTGCTATTAGATATCGTCAGCAGCATGTGGCAAAGGCAACCACAGTTCTTTGGGGTTGGAGCCAGGGCTAGTACAGCAGCTGGATGGGCCAGACTAGATGAAACTGAGAGACAAAAGTCCAAGCACTTACCTAAGGCTGGGGACAAATGAGGGATGGAGCAAAAGGAGCTGTCCGATGTGGGTGACTCCAGATGTGTACATAAGAATGTGAGTCCAGAGGCAGAGGCTAAATTGGGAGCTGTCATTCATGTTTGATATTATCCCATTGCCCAAAACGTTGTGTGGCCAAGCTCAGTGGTAGTGTGGTAGAAATTATCCAAGGGCATGGACCCCAAGAGGTGTGAACAAATCGGGGGTCATTGGCATAGCAATCTCCCGGTATGGCTGAAGACACTAAGGGGATCCAAGCCAGAGAATAAAGCCGTGCAGCAATGAGAGGATAAACAAGAGACTGGGTTTCCTCGTAGCACCAGTTAGGTAATTAAAGCTGATCTGAAAAGAGAAAGTGTCTGAGTATAGCTATGACACAGTTCTGAGCATGTTTACAGGAACTATTTAAATGATCCCCTATGTCCTGAAATGCCTGGAGATGGCTAGGTGATGCCAGAGAGGCCAATGATGCACCCGGCTCTCCACTGACACTTCCTCAAACTGCAAAACACCAGGGAAGCAAGAGAGCTGATCTCTGCGAAAGTCTTTACGAAATAACAGAGAAGGCATACCGTCCATTGTAATAATTAAAGAACTACGAATTCAACCTATCCTCAGTCATTGAGAATGGATTACTGGGCCCCTACTAAGCACTGTGAACAGCCTCCACCTACTATCCTGCAGAACTTTATTTTTATAACACTCTTATTTTAACATAACTCATCATTCTTTCCCAATATTACTGATAAATCCCCTTCTCTCCTCTGAGAATTACTTCTAAATTGGGAAACAAAATATGGTAAGAACTCTTCTTTTCAAGTTTGTCTAAGTGAGATTCATTCACATTTCTGTGTAAACACCACAGCATTATCTCCAATTCAAATGTCTCTGCATTCATTTAGTTTTTATAGAAAAAATCAGCTCTAGAAATTCTTAGCATAGGCACAATTCAGAAATGTATCACTAGAAAAATGAGACAGGCTGAAATTAGCTAAAACCTTAGCAATAAGGTGATAACAACCTCAAACTCTGATTGATAATGGTGATATTTAGGAAAAGAAAGAACGTATTTCTACTTAGATGTGATGACTGTCTAAACCTTACTCTTCATTGATTCATTCTTCAACATACTAATAGTTACAGATTATTAACAACTTACACAGCAATTAAAATGTTTATGTTTTATAAAGAAATCAATAATTGCCTGCATTTTGGTTTATTCCAACAGATTCAGTTAAGCATGCATACAAGTAATTTAATTATGTGGCCTAAGATGCAAAACTTAATCAGAGAAAGAAGCCAAGAAGGTGTGAAGGGAAGCACGAAATCTTCAGAACTCTGTCAGGAAAATCTCATTATTTATAACCGCATAAACTGTCAGGAATGTGATCATTGATCTAAAAATTTATTTGAATGGAAATATTTTATAGTTTCTATTTTTTTTTTTCAATTTACCAAGTGAAGTCAGTTTCTCATCTCTAGAATGCCCTCATCTAAGATAGGTTGTACAACGTTTCTAAGTCTTTACCCTTATTCTGCTCATGACACTTAATCATAGGATTTTGTAACTAACTGGGTTACTTTGTTCATTTCTATTTTGCTACATTACAACACACCAAATCCTGAGCTCCTTAAAGTTAGTAATTATTTGTTTTTTGTTTTTTTCAAATTCAAAGCCCTTATCAGAGATCTGTCACATAGTTGCTTACTAAATGTTCTTAGAAAGAAAATTAAAGAACATGTCCAGGGGATACAGTCTGTGCATGTGTGTGTGTGAGTGTATGTGTGCACTCTCCAAGGTTATGGGGTAAAGTATCTAAGGCTGACTGCAGGAATGACTAAGTAAAAGTTAAAAAAAAAAAAAGGCACATAATCTAGGCACATAAATAAGACATTTTCTTTTCTAAACAGATCTTTATTTAAAATAACAAATGGTACAGCTAACTACCTCCTCTGAGAAGCGCCTGAACCCCAAGGGCACATCTGTAGCACCTGCTGAGCTCACCTGCTGATACAATCCCAGAACTTCTCAATTATGTCTCACTGAACACTACAGCAGGAACATTCTGGAAAGAGGAGTGCCGGTGATGGGGATGGGAAATGAGGAATGATCTCATCAATTTAGGAAGACTCTGAGAAGTCCTGCAATATTGTAAGTGTTTAACGTTATTGAAATAAGAATTTAATCACATTTATGAGTATGTGGAGACCCCATTGCATATGAAACCTATTGGTTTGCCCCATAGAATGTCTGCGTATTTGGAGGAGCATTGCATTCGGCCTTGCTTATCAGTCATTGCCTTTTAGAATCTTCTTTCTTCTCTGTGGAAAGCTTTGTTTTACCTCATCGGTGTTTTCAGAAATTGAAAATCACATTTAAGTCACGACTTTTCCAAGAGGCTTGCACTGTTGGGATTGGAAGCCCTATGGTACCTACCTTTATCAGAGGGAGGTGTCAACAGTGTCTCTCCACATTACATCTGAGATAAAATCTGCATCCAAAAGCCATTTCTTCTTTTGGCAGACAGCACAGCTCAAACACAGCTAATAATTCTGAAAATAGCTCCCTTGTTCCTGTTGACTAGTGGGGTGCTAGAGACAAAGCAAACCTATGAACATCGCACCAGCATCTGTCAATCAAAGTGACATTTTATTTAGTTAACCTAGGAACTTCCCGCTAGCACTGGTTGTTAGTTTGGGGCAGGGGGAGAAGGGTAACGCTAATGGTACACTGTAATAAATACACCTTCAGCATAGACTAAAACTTTTTTTTTCTGAAGACGCAAGCTGTAGCTTTGGGCTTTCAAATAAAATCTTTCAAAAGCCAGGATTACTTGTCTATGGAAAGCTTAAAATATAGCTCATCTGAAGAGGCTAAGGTTAAACACACTGAGAGAAATAGTTTATTTATCAAACAGAATTAAACAGATGTGGTCTTTACTCTGGGGACTCTGTTATTTGATATTATATCACACTGGACATGCCCCAGTATTCTCAACTATAAAATTGATTAATAAAAAATATCCCATGGTTTTGCTGAAAGGATGTGGTGGCATGAGGAATGTACAGCTTCTGGCATTGCATACAGCTCAACACGTGTTAGATCTATTCCCCTTGTTCCCTGACACTCACCCAAAAGAAATCGAAGTGGATTATATTAAATGATAGATTGAGAGATTTGTTGATGGGTATTGAACACAATGGCAATTCAATGAAAAGGAAAATAGCATGCTGCCCATCAGGGATTATATATGTGCTACAACCAAGCACCCAATTAAGAGAGCCATTGGGACAGTATTTGAGGTAGGTAAATAGGCTCTGGTATTGTCCTTAAGGTTATAACATCTAGGAGTCAACTTGAACTTCATGTTAGCCTGATCCTGAATCCTTTTCAACATCACCACCATCATGATGACCATCATCTTCTACATCATCACTGCCCAGATCTAAAGGATTTTAACCCACTGCAAAATCTTTGTCCCCATTTGATCCTCACAGTTCCCTCAGGGTCTGATGGGGCATGCATTCTCTTTCACCTACAGAATAAAAATACGAAGCTCAGAGAGCTTAGTGGACTTATTGAAGTCACAGAGCAAATGAAGGAAGAACTCAGATTCCATTGCTGGTCTTAAGATCTCCATTTATCTCATTTCCTCAGTTCTATGCCACCCTCCAGTCCATAATAACCCTGCTTGTCAATGAATCACCACTCTAAAGCATGACTTCCCCCAGGAATGAATAACAGTGATTCTTTCTTGTGATGTAGTTCCCAGTTTCCTCCACGATCTCTGCTTCTTTTCTTTGAAAGTTTTCTAAAAGGACTCTTTAAATTGCTGAGTAAATTGACTTCTTAACTTGCTATTCATTACTCACAAAGACTCTGGCCTATTACAGAGAATCAACACGAGGCGGAGTTTCTCTGTTAATGTATTTTATTCCCTCATTGTGTATTCTGGTTGATGTGCCCTCTTGGCATTATAAATCCAGAGCATGTAATTAACAACCACTCTTTGAACCCAATTCTCTTTCTTTTTTCTTTCCTAACTACCTCTGTCTCCTTTGATCTTACTCATTTTCTTAATTAACTTCCGTGCATATCAGACCTGCTTCTTCGGGTCTTTGCGAATTTGGGAAGTTTGGAAGTGTGGGTGAGCAGAGCCACGCTGACTTTACAGTGAAGGGGTAAAAGAGGTCAGCACCCCACCACACACAACTGCATAAACCCTACGAAAGTGCAATTTGCAACACCCACCACAGCAATGAAGGCACCTTTTACTAAGCAACCACCAGGTATCTTCCTACACTTTACCTCTTATCCTCACCACTCCCCAAGGAGAAAGGTGCTGGTACCATCCCTATTTTGGAGATGGGACAATTACACTCAGAGAGGGTAAGCAGTCTGCTACAAAACAACTGCAAGACTGTTTCCTGCCCTAGCAGGATGTGTGAACAAATACAAAAACCTTTCTCATGATTCTGACCATTGAAGCTGTGAAGTTTGTAGGAACTGGGAAAGAGAAAGAGAAGGATGCAATTGGAGATTTCCAATCAAGGAGACCAACTTTCCTATAGAGATGTTCTCTAAGTTGGATGGACAGTAGTCCAGGATAGAGGTGAGCACCAAAGTGTATGGGGCTCTGGCCTAACCATGGCCCTGAGAGTGAGAAAGGGGAATGAGATTAAGTGAGCAGAAGAGAGAAACAGATGGTACGGGTGGGCTCCCTCCCAAGCTCATGAATTCTGGCTGACCAGTCTCTCGGTAGCTGACCTGCAGGGGTAGGTGATGCAGGGATCAAAAGCTGGGACCAGAAAGACAAGACCAGCAGGCAAAATGCAGATTTTTCAAGACTTCAGTAGCTAACTGAATTCATAATGAAAATTTCAAATGCAGTAGAGGACCAGAGAAACTCCAGAAACCAAGTCAGGAGCCAGGCCACAAGGCAGGGCTTAGGAAAGGTATTCAGATGCCCTCAGGGCAAGCTGGCCACCGGGCCCACAGAAGGATGTGTGGTAAACTCTCCATGCCCCCAGCCAGTAGGACAGCACTGCCAGATAGTGGCTAAGACCACAGCCCCGGGGTCAGACGGTTCTGTGTCTAATCTTAACTCTGCTGCTAATTTCCTGTAGTGCATCCTTGAGAAGTTATTTAACATGCCTCAGTCGCGATTTTCTTATTTGTAAAATTAGAATGATAGAAATAAACTTGTGATAGGAAATGAGCTATGGCAAAGTAAGTTAATTTGTTCAGAACAGTACCTACCATATGATCAGTGCCTCACAGGCAATATGAAGGTCTTCCCTGTTTTAATCAGAATTTATTTTAAGACCAGACATATTTGAACTTGTACTTGGTAGGGTCCCATTTACTTACTCATTTAACCAATAATTAAATGCCAGACACTAAGTTAAGGCTGGGGTTTGGTGCCATCTATCAATTTCTGTCTTCCTCCCCCTTGCTGCTGCCTTAAGAACTCAAAGGTGATCGATCATACCAGGAACTTAGGAAATAACATGTTACTCGATGCATTAATCAATTTACTTTTCTGGAATAATTTAACTCATTAAAACTATTTATATAATAAACTTTCTCAGCTGGGTATGGTGGCTCATGGCTATAATCTCAGCACTTTGGGAGGCTGAAGCAGGAGGATCACTTGAGCCCAGGAATTTAATACCAGCCTGGGCAACATAGGGAGACTCTGTCTTTACAAATAATTAAAAAGTTAGCCAGGCATAGTGATGTGTACCCATAGTTCCAGCTACTTAGAAGACTGAAGCAGAAGGATCACTTGAGCCCAGCAGCTACAGACTGCAGTGAACTGTGATTATGCCAATGTACTCCAGTCTAGATGACAGAGTGAAACCCCGTGTCAACAACAACAAAAAAAGAAAACGTCTCATATAAAGGACAAATTGGCTATAGAAAAGAGTATAGAGGTATCTCAAAACATTAAAAATAGAACTACCATATGATCCAGTAAATTTCACTTCTGGGTCCAAAAGTATTGAAATGAACTACATCTGCACAGAAATAACTGCACTCCCAAACTCCTTGCAGCATGACTCACAATAACCAAAATATGAAAATAACTTATGTGTCCATCAACAGATGAAGGTGTAAAAGAATTCTGAGATACACACACAGACAGACACACACACACAGGAATACTATTCAGCCTTAAAAAAGGGGAGATACTGCCATTTTTGACAACATGGATGAACTCAGAACACATTAAACTCAGGGAAATAAGTCAGACACAGAAAGAAAAGTACTGTAAGATCTCACTTATACACCAAATCGAAAAAAAAGTCAAATAAATAGAAACAGAATGTAGAAGAGTGGTCACCAGTCTCAGGGAGAAGGCGGAATTGGGAAAAGTTGGCCAAAGTGTACACATATGCAATTTGGTTGGGTGAGTAGCCTTAGAGAACCAACTTATAGCCAGAGAACTATAATTAACAATATTGTGGCCGGGAGCCACGGCTCACGCCTGTAATCCCAGCACTTTGGGAGGCTGAGGTGGGTGGATCACGAGGTCAGAAGATCGAGACCATCCTGGCTAATACAGTGAAACTCTGTCTCTACTAAAAATACAAAAAAATTAGCCGGGCGTGGTGGCAGGTGCCTGTAGTCCCAGCTACTCGGGAGGCTGAGGCAGGAGAATGGCGTGAACCCGGGAGGCAGAGCTTGCAGTGAGTGGAGATTGCACCACTGCACTCCAGCCTGGGTGACAGAGCGAGACTCCATCTCAAAAAAAATAAATAAATAAATAGAATTATATACTGAAAATTTGCTAAGAGAGCAGTTTTTAAGTTCTCTTAGCACAAAAATTAAAAAGGTAGCAATGGAAGGCGATGAATACGTTTAATTGTTTCACTGTGTAGATGTATATCGAAACATTACATAGTAGACATTAAAAACATGTAATACAAATTTTTTTAAAAATAAAGGCCTACAGCTGGTTAACCAGGCCACAGGACTGGTTAGAATCAGGACCTCAACCTCTTTCCTCTCTCTTGCACCAGTTTTCTGTGGATAGTGTTTAAAAAATAACAGTTGGAAAAAAGAAAGGTAAGAGGATGGCAGAGCTGGAATAAAGGAAAACGCTAAGGAGCCACCTTCTTAGCCCCTGTGCAAGGAAGTTGCTGGAGCATGAGATGAAGCTGATGGAGCCAGGGCTCCTTTTCTTTGGCAACAAATTTTCTGAGTCAGAATATCCTGGTGCTTCACAGAGGGATTTGAAATTACCCCCAGATGACCCTTAATATGCCTTATCTGGGGGTGCTGAGTTAGATACGTAGTTAAATATAACTGTGGTCTTGTCCTCAGCCCAAGTTATTCTCTACTTCCAGACCACAAGGATACAGAAGGTGGGCATCAACCCACCTACTTCTACACGGTGCTGAGAGTTGCAACGCCTGGTGGATGTGGCCAACAATTTTCCACTGCAGCATATGGAAAATATAGCAGTCATCACAGGCTGAGTGCTAAGCCACAGACTTCATTTGTTGGATGTTATCTAATATGTGGGCAAATCTCAACTGATCAGAAGGCTTAAGCAGGAGGTGGTATTGAGCTAGAGTGATTATTGATGATGCCTCTAATAGCACTGTGGCACATCAATTGTGAATCCAATGAGAAGTAATTATATGCGTTAAACTACTGTGTCCCAATAGCAAAGACTTGGAATCCACCCAAATGTCCATCAGTGACAGACTGGATTAAGAAAATGTGGCACATATACTATGCAGCCATAAAAAAGGATGAGTTTGTGTCCTTTGTAGGGAACATGGATGCGCTGGAAAACCATCATTCTCAGCAAACTATCACAAGATCTCAGAAAACCAAACACTGAATGTTCTCCACTCGTAGGTGGGATGAACAATGAAGATCACTTGGACACAGGAAGGGGAACATTACACACCGGGGTCCTATTGTGGGGAGGGTGTAGGGGGAAGGAGGGCTTAGGAGATACTATCTAAGGTAAATGACGAGGTTAATGGGTGCAGCCACACAACATGGCACATGATTACATAGTAACAACTCTGCTACGTTGATGTATATGTACCCTAGAATTAAAGTTTAATAAATAATAATAATAATAATAATAATAATAATAAACTACTGTGTCCAATTGAAAAGGTCGAAAATTGCAAAAGATCCTAGGAATTCTTACATAATATTGGAATATATCAAAAGAGATGGAAGTTACTAAGTTTCATTGAGAGATATATTAATCTCTGCAAAACTGCTGGTTGGAAGAACCTCCAGAGTTTATTACAGAAGTCAGCATCCAAAACGCTTCAGGATAATGGCAGGTGGCCAAGTTCAATAGACTGACAGATGCCAATCATAATGATTATCATCGTAATCTCAATGATAGCTATTATTTTATTAGTTGCTTTCTATGTACTAGGCATTGAATTTTACAAATAGCATCTAATTTCATTCTCTTGATGAGGGGCTGGCAAAATATAGCCCTAAGGCTATATCCAGCCTGCCTTTGTTTTGGTAAATAAACTTTTATTGGAACACAGTCAAAGCTTTTTATTTATATAATATCTACAGCGGCTTTCACCATTCATTCAGAGTTTGAATTTGTCCCGACTCATTGGATTTAGGAAACTGGGTTGAGAGAGTTATTCTACCTGATGTCCCTCCTGCCATTTTCCCAAATTTACCGTCCCCACTCAGATCTCACTTGTGTGTCCTGCAGGTAGGAATTCTCAGTATGCTCTGTGACAAGTACTTTAATAACTATGTTTCTGTTTGAGAAAAAAAAAATACTTCATTGAACTTAATTCATTTTCCTGGAAATAATTTTTAAATGTATCAGCCATGGTAAGGTAAGCATTATTTATAAGCACACACACACACACACAAAAACAAACAAAAAAACCCCACAACACTGGACTATGCTCAATTACCCAACTAGAAGGGGATGATAGAGTGCAATAAGATGTTTATTTGATGGAATAGTGAGCAACTAATCAAAAACATCATTGTTTATGATGTAATGTTAACTGAAAAGGGCAGATTTAACTATATCTTTATAGTTAAATTCAGTCATCAGTAAAAATTCAAGAAAAGTGTGAGCACACAGCCAGAAACTGCATATACAGTGGTGAATATATAGGTGTTCTCCACTTTCAAGAAACTTACAGTCTATGAGCAAGTTACAGTCTGTGGGCAAGAAGGTCATGAAACAAAAATCCCCAAACTGTAATCATTGCAATGAGGCAGAAGTAGAAAAGTATAAATATTCAGATATAACCTGATTCGAAGAATCTAGTTGATATTGGAGCAAGGAAGAACACTTTGACACATGTAGAATGTGTTCTTCAAGCAATAAATAGGTGAAACATGTCTGAGACAGAGGATAAAGCCAGATTAAAGTTGAGCATGAAGAGAAAACACAGTGGGTGGTTGAGAATTGGAAGTGGAAGGAATCTAGTAAGTTGGAGGTTGCCGGAAGAGGAAGTCAGAGAGATGAGGACGGCCCGACTGTGCAAGGTAGGGGCCTGGTGAGCATCTGAGACTTTATCTTGAAGACCCCGAATAAGCTCCTGCAGGATATAAGCAGTGCATAGTGTGACCACATTTACATGTTAAGGCAATCTTTCTGATGACTTGAGGAGAATGAGTTGTTAGGGAGCAAAATTAAAATGCAAACATAGTCTGGGCATGGTGGCTCGCGCCTATAATCATAGTACTTTGGGAGGCCGGGGCGGGTGGATCACTTGAGGTCAGGAGTTCAAGACCAGCCTGGCCAACAGGGTGAAACCCCATCTTTACCAAAAATACAAAAATATTAGCTGGGTATGGTGGCACATGCCTGTAGTCCCAGCTACTAGGGAGGCTGAGGCAGGAGAATCACTTCAACCTGAGAGTCGGAGGTTGCAGTGAACCGAGATCATGCCACTGCACTCCAGCCTGGTAACAGAGCGAGACTCGGTCTCAAAGAAAACAAAAAAAAAGAAAAAAAAAAAAGGCAAACATGATACATATATACATGTATGCCAACAGTGACAAGATACATACATGAAAAAATTAACCTACTGTGATTTCTTTGGGGTTCAATATGGCTTTTTTATTTTATCTCTTTGCATTTCCCTTCATGCCTTCTATGTAATCTGTTTTCCAAACAGGAATTCAAATAATTATCCCAAGCCAAATGAAAAGAAAATGAATGCATGAGACCATGATCCATACTGGGCAAGCAGAACCTGGTACTGGCTGAAGTTCGTGCTGCTTTTCAGTCTGCTGTCTGTGCTGCCCCATGACTGTGGTCCTGGCCCTGGGCTTCTCTCTTCTACACTGTACCCAATGCACAGCTTTTGTCATTGATTAAATGCCGCAGCTCGCCTGGAGCCATTTATCAATTTCACCAGCTGTTTATGGCTTTATTTACTACAAAGGAAGCAAGGTAATCCCTGTAAACTCAATAGATCTAAATTAACTGAACGTTCAGGACCCAGCTTAGAAAGAATTATTGCTCCCTGACTCAGGGGCCAGAGAAAAGAATGAACACAGGAACCTGTGACAGAGGCTCTGAGTGGTTCTCTGGCATCCTGGAGGGTCGCTTCACAAAGGACACCTGCTCGACTGGGTCTCTATTAACCAGGTTTCTCTGCAGAGAGTCCAGGTAAAGCTCTGTTTTGTTTTGAATCAACAGTACTTGCCGTGAAAAATGTGTCTTCCATTTCTTTCTCTCTCTTTCCCACCACTCTTCTGCCTTGTCTCCCTCTGCCATCCATTCCCTTCCCTTCCGTAGCACACATTCTTCTTCAATAATATTTTCCCATTATTTATTAATAATCATGATAATCTTGGATTTGTTTCTGTTTGTCTAATGAAATTATTTTCAGTTCAAATTTACTGAGCATCCACTGAATGCCGGGGAAGATATTAATATTTACGTGCCAGGAATGTTACTGGGTTCTTTCATATCACTGGATGTTTTTTTTTAGCCTTCCCGAACAACCCTGTGAGATATATACTAATGATGTTAGCTAAAAGACGAAAAAAAAATGAGGCTTGAAGAGGTGAAATAATTTGCCTAGCACTGGCAAAGTGTCTAGAGTGTACTCTCTCTGGGCTTGAACCTGATGGATTAGTGCATGCTTCTTCTAGGTCACAGCACTATTGGTACTGGGTGGTTGGTGCTATGTGGTCAAACAGCTTCTTTAAGAGTCATACCATGACTCCTGACTGCAAATACAACTCATCTCCCATTCCTCTTCTCAGCCCATCTTCTCTGCCATTGCCCATTCTTGTCTTTTCCAGATTCCCACTATCACTGCTTCACATTTTAGACTGTAACACCCCAAAGGGCTTGCAATTTTTCAAACAAGTCATGCCTTCCTGTAGGCTATTTCTTCTGCCTGAAATGTTGTGGTCTCCTTGCTTCCCTGGAAAGTGTCTGTGAAGGCTTCAAAGCCTATTTCTGTAACCTTGTTGAGAGTTTACTTAATCTCTTTCTTCCTTTCCTGCCCTAGAAAGGGTTCATTGTCCCTCTGGTCCCTGGTCATACTCAGATTACTGCATCTATCACTCAGTTGTATTTATCCCCAGGTCCCCAGCACATAGCAAAAGTGACTGAATAGATGCTCAATCTCTTTGTTGAAGTGCACTGGATTAAAGCAGGAAGAAGATTTTGTCTCTCCAGTATATTGGAGAGACAAACTTTTAATACAAGCAAAGCAATTAGACAGATATATAAGTAAATAAGCTTTCATCATTACAAACTTATTATATTTTCCTAAGACAAGAGCTTAGTCTTTTCCAGAGTGTCATGACATCAGGCAAAACAGCAACAGGAGGTTATTTATCTCAAGTCCCTGTGGCTTTCCCTTCTCTCGCCTTCTGTGCATACTTTTTTTCTGGCAAGCTAAACAGCAGCAGATGGATTACATTGCACTCTTTGCATCCTCCAAAGCCTGAATTCAGTGCAAACTCCAGTCACAATGTAATTATGTGCACTTGCCATTTTCACACCATTCCCACCCCAAGCTAAAAATGTTCATGTTCCTTTTCCTCCGCAGACTCACCATGACTCTCCACCAGCCTCTCAGGCTGAAGATTCCCAGTGCTAATAGATGTCCTTGTGCCCAGTCATCTGCACTAATCCACAGAAGCCAGTCTGCCAGGGTTTACAGGGAGGCCTCTTTCACACGGATGCTGTTGAAATTGTTCCCAGTCCAGATGTATGGACCTCCCACGAAATTTACTTTTTGGATAGATTTTATAAACAACAGACAGTGACCCTGACATCTATTAATCCAGGCAGGGCAACAGACAGGAACTGTGACTTGACAAAAAGAGTGGTAACTGGTGCTCAGGGCTCTTACTTACCACATCCTCCACTCTTCAATTTTTAGGATATTTTTGCTGCTCACATCGCTTGACTCTTCTGCAAATATGAGCCTCATGATAAACAAGAAGGGAGGGTGTATTGCTTAGCAGTGTAATGGTGAAGATTGAGGACTATGAGGTCAGCTAGATCCGAGTTCAAATGTAAGCCCTGCTATTTTTTAAGTACTTGATTTGAGAAGTTATTTAACTTCTTGATACCTCAGTTTTCCTAATCTGTAGGAAAACCGAGCATCTTCTTCATTCAGCTCCTTTGATGATTACATGAGCTAAAGAACTTAAAAGACTTAAAGTTTCCTGCATGAAGTAAAACCTCAATAAAAAAAATAAAACTCAGGGTGCTTTTGTAACCATGCAGTGAACTAAGGACCACAAACCCTGGAAGATGGTGGGTGCTCAGTAACAGTTAATCCATTTTTCTGATGCCCCTGTGATCCGCAGTGATGGACCACGAGAGTGACTTTTGCAATAAGTCTCTTCTAGGCAATTTAGCAATAGGCAGCTGGAGCTAAAAACATTTCTAGTTTGCAACCCAGGAATAACACTGGAAGAAATCTAGTCTAAAGAAATAGCCCCCAAAATAGTACATGGTATGTCCTGAAGGTGTTACTTATAAATAAGAGCAAAAACTCTGGGAGGAACATAATGTCCAACAGAAAGAGAACAATTTATTAAAACAATTGAGCATCTACCCGGGGTAATATTAGGTAGGCATTAGAAACCATCTTTCAATGGTGCTACAGCAACCTGAAAAAGTTAACATGTTGTGTTCCCACAGTGAGATGGAAAATTGCATACAGTATGACTGTAAGAGCATACAATTAATTTAGGCAGTTGGATAAGCCAAGAAATGAATCTACAAGAATGAAAAGCATCCCTTTGGGGTGAGGAGTTGGAGGGCGATTCAAGATCTGTTTTCTTGTTTTTCTCTTCTGCTTTTCCTTCTCTTTATCTTGGAGAAAAGAAAACAAAATGAACACCTTCTGCTGCTCAAGTTTTGACATGAGCTTTAGCCAAAGCAATTCATCCCACATCACCTCTCCTGTAGGAAGATGGGGCCTGAGTGCCCCGTAATGATGACAGTAATGGAACTTTCCCAGTTGTAATAACACCTTTTGGAGACAAACCCTCCTTCTTTAAACATCCTCTAGATGATGATCCTTCCTCATTTCACTCACTCTCTCTCTCCTGTAGCCTGTCTTTGTCATCAGAATAATCGTTCTAAAACACACACCTGATCACTTCACTCCAATCACAAAACGCTCGGCCGGTGTCATATTCTTCTTCTGATAAAATCTGAAGGCTCTGGCGGCCCTCAGCACCCAGTCACTTCTGCCTTGCTCCAGTCCTCAGCCCCGTCTCACTCTCCCTTCCAGGCTTTGCCACGCCATTCTTTCTGCTGGGAATTCTCTTCCCCAGCTCTCTGTTTTTAGGTCTCAAGATTTAGATCTCATCTTAGAAGTCAATGCCATTACAGAGCTTTCCCTAACATCTCAGCGTGCCTTCTGTGGTCCCAACACAAATACACATGCATGGAAATGCACGCGCGTGCGCGCGCGCGCACACGCACACACACACACACACACACATTTTCTTCTTAAATGTTCCTGCTACTACTTTTTCCTGACTGCTCATATACATATGGCAATTAGGTGGGTTGTGGAGCTGTATCTTCTGAAACATAAAAGTGTTTTTTCTCTTTGGTACTTTCTTGAACTGACTTCCTACCTATTGATGCAGAGCCTTCAATATCCTCAAGGAAGGTTAGGATTGTTTGCATGGCCAAGAGAAAATAGCCATGATCACCGGCTCCTATGCGGGCAGCGGGACGAGGAGGGCACATGGAAACTGGTACAGTAGCCTGCAGATGTTGGAGTAAATTGTCCTACTGCAAGACAGCATGCTAGTTTTCTATTACTACCATAACAAATTTTCATAAATGCAGTGTCTAAAACAACATCCACTTATGATTTCACAGCTCTTTAGAGGTCTGGATACCTCATGGCCCAACTAAGACTTCTGCTTAGGGTCTCAAAAGGTGAAAATCAACATGTCAACCTGGCTGTTTCCCTTCCTGGAGACTCTGATGATCAATCTACTTCCAATCTTATTCAGGTTATTGGCCCAATTCAGTTCCTTGGGGTTTCAGGACTGAGGTCTCCATTTCCCTGCTGGCTGCCAGCCAAGGCCAGTCTTTGCTCCTAGAAGTTGCCTGCATCCCTTCTCATACCTTCCATGTGCCCTCCTCCAGCAATGGGTGTTGAGTCCTTCTCAGGCTTTGAATTTCTCTGACTTCTTATACATCTCTTATATTACAACTGGAAAAAATGCTCTGCGTTTTGGTGCTCATGTGATTAGATTGAGTTTCCCCAAATAATCCAGAACAATCTCCCTGCTGTGTTGTGCATAACCTTGATTACAACAGCAAAGTCCCTTTGTCATGTATTGTGACATATTCACAGGATTCAGGGATTAAAGCATGGACATATTCTGGGAGGCATTCTGTCTACCACAGGTAGTAAAGCCTAGAGGACATTG
This sequence comes from Rhinopithecus bieti, assembly GCF_001698545.2. NCBI lineage: Eukaryota > Metazoa > Chordata > Mammalia > Primates > Cercopithecidae > Rhinopithecus > Rhinopithecus bieti. The sequence goes on from NW_016827507.1 coordinate 181,972, forward strand.
TACGACTCCATTCCTAAACAACCACAAGGTCATATGGCCACACACTTCATACAACCAAATTTCCTCTAAGCTGCAAGCAAAGCCTGGATAGAGTCTATAAGCCTAAGAATTGCCTTAGCCAAACAGTCAGAGATTGAGTGGGCTAAATAGGATGTTTAAATATCTCCTTTGGGCTCAGCCTTGGTTTGCCACATAATTATGCAAACATTTTTTACTCCTCCATGCTGGCTTATGAGAAAGAAACAAAAATATTAGTTAAAAGAAATGTATCAGCTAAAACTGATTGGCATTAAATCAAGTCTTACTCTACTAGGCTTATATTTTTTAAAGAATATATGGAATAATTTCTAAAGTAGACAGGCACACAGAAAATGCCCAGCTATTTAGCTAGCATTTTACCTTCTAAGTAAATGTCATGGCAGAAATGTTCACCACAACCTAGAGAAAGGAGAAGGCTTATGAATACATTTATTCTAGCATATGAGAAGAAAATTCCAGTGGAAACTCTAGAAAATATAAAAGGGAAAGCCAGGAATATCATCCAGGGACAACAATGATGAGAACTCTGTGAGATTCAAGAACTTTTACCCACACTCCTAAAGGGATAGGAAGCATGCCATTGATCTTGTATTTTTACGCATATGGATTATTACAGAGAGCCTTTCATCAAAAGTAATCTCTTACCTTGGTTTTGAAAATAGTAGCAGATAGAGAAGGAAGTGGGAAACTTGGGGAAATATGTCACATTCCAAAGCCAATGTGAGCAGGAGATACACTCCATGCTTAGAGAGGGTTTCGGCAGTCAAGAGAGTAGAGCAGGCATAGTCTCTAGGTCAGAGAAGTTCTGTGAGACCCTTAGAGGCTGGGGGAAGAAAAGGAGGCTAGGACCAGGGGAAAGGGTACTGGAGTCTCCGGATTGAATCCTTGTCTGACCACTGTCTGACACAAACACCAAGGATGCATCATTTTCCCATGTGTAAAATAAAGACATTCATATGTGTATTCATTTATTACTTCACTCACTGATTCATTCCTACCCATTCATAATTCTAAGTATTTCATCTTACCTAGCAGAGATTGGAGCAAGCCCATGAAGGATTCTGGGCTGGCAGAGGTCTATGGATCCAAGTGAAGAATATGAGTAAGATAGGATACAAAGAGTCAACCCAGAAAAGTACAATCTCTAAGGCCAGGAACAATAAAAAGACAAACATCATTTGTGAAAGCTATGCATTGCAGTTTCCTGCCTTTTGTGGTTGTAATTGTGCATTTTATATGATTCCGATTTTCTCTCATTTCTTAGCATATCAGTTATATTTTTCTTCACTTGTTTTAGTGGTTGCCTTAGAGTTTGTGATATACATTTACAACTAATCCTAGTTCACTTTCTAATAGCCCTATACCTCTTCATGGAAAGTGTGAGTGCCTTATGATAACAAAATAATCCTAATTATTTCCTGCCATCCATGGACCATTGCTGTCATTCATTTAAATTATATCTAAGCACTCATTCATGTCTGTGTATGTGTGTATATGTGTACATATTTGAATAAATTATTACACTTATTATTTTGAACAAATTATTTTCTGTTAGACCAATTAAGAATAAAAACAGGCCGGGCGTGGTGGCTCAAGCCTGTAATCCCAGCACTTTGGGAGGCCGAGACGGGCGGATCATGAGGTCAGGAGATCGAGACCATCCTGGCTAACACGGTGAAACCCCGTCTCTACTAAAAAAAATTTTAAAATTAGCCGGGCGAGGTGGCGGGTGCCTGTAGTCCCAGCTACCAGTGCTGGTCGCGGAGGCCTTGAGGCGGAGAATGGCGTAAACCCGCCGGAGCTGGAGCTGTGCAGTGAGCTGAGATCCAGCCACTCACTCCAGCGCTTGCGCGACATGCGAGACTCCCGCTCAAAAAAAAAAAAAAACAAAGTAATAAAGAACAATTACAGTTTTTATTTTACCTCACTTTGCTTCGTTTTTGATGCGTTCCGTTTTTTCTTTATCTAGATCCAGGTTTTGAACCTAGTATTATTTTCCTTTTCTTCTAAATAACTTCTTTGTTTCTTTTCTTGCAAAGCACGGCTTACTGGGAAAGAAATGTCTTCAATTGTTCATCTTAGAAAGTCTGTATTCTTTTTGGTCACTCTTTTGAAGCCATCCATTGCACAGGCGTACATAATTCTGGGTGGGCACTTTCGTCTCTTAAACGTTTCAAAAGTTTACTCCATCCTCTTCTTGCTGTGCATAGTTTCTGAGAAGCCAGATGTGTAATCTTATCCTTTTTGCCTCGTTAGGACAATGTTTTTTCTCTGGCTCCTTTCCGCGACTTGGTATCTTTGATTTTTCTGCTGTTTTCCAAAATACTGCGTCTATATAATAACTATGTATGTTTTTTTTTTTTTTTTTTTTTTTTTTTTGACATTTATAGTGCTTGGTGCTCTCTGAGCTTCCAGAATCTGCAGTTTGGTGTCTGACACCTATTTGAGGATAATTCTGAATCATCAACTTTTCAAATAATTTTTCTTTTGTTTCTTCTTGTCTTTCTTTTCCTTCTGGCATGTCTATTACTCAGATGCTACTTTTGTAGTTGTCTCACATTCCTTAGATATTTTGTTTTTTGTTGTTTTTGTTATTTCAGTCTTTGTTCTCTGCTTTTTCATTTTGGAGGTTTCTATTGAGGCATTTTCAAGCTGAGAGATTCTTTCCTCAGCTATGTCCAGTTGATTAATGAGCCAATCAAAGGCATCTTTCATTTTTGCATGAGTATTTTTGATCCTTAGCATTTCTTTTGTTTCCGTCTTAGGAGTTTCGTCTCTCTGCTAAGATTGTTCACTTGTTCTTGTATGCTGTCTGCTTTAGCAATCAGAGCCCTCTGCATATTATGCATCACTGTTTTAAGCTTACTGTCTCTCTTCAAATTGTGCTTTTACCTTTTAGTATGCCTTGTAATTTGTTCCTTACACGTGGGCATGTTGTATTGGGTAGAAGGAATTGCTGTAAGTAGGTCTTTAGTAAAGTGGTGGTAAAGTATGGGGGAAAGGGGAATGTATAATCCTATGATAAGGTCTCAGACTGTTAGTGAGCCTATATCTCCAGACCGTGAGCTTCACAATATTACTCACTTATGTTCTCCTCCGCAGGAGGGATAAGATGGTTACAGTGGGTTAGAGTTGGGTATTTCTCTTCCCCTAGGTCAGGGTAGGCTCTAGTTAACTAGTTTCTCCTGAGGGCAGGCTTCGTTAAGAACAGAGTGCACTGACATGTTTCCAAATGGTTTCTTTTCCTCTCCCTCTGCTGGAAGCACAAACGAATTTTTCTCTGATGTTTACTGTGAGAACCTACGAAAGTTCCTGGATGTAAAAACTCACAAAGGTGTGGAATCCCTCTATGACTGAGCCCTCTTGGAGATTTTAACTCTTAGACTTGTCCACACTGAGCCTCTGGCAATTCATCAATTATGGTCCAGGTCTTCCTACCCCAGCACTGATTCCTGCAGAGGTTTCTGCTCATGAGTCTCTCCTCCAGTAAGTGGTGACTCCCTGTATCCACCAGTCTGTTCCTCCAATCTTGGGGGCAGTGGTTTTTCCTGTATCCTCATCTCTCTTACAGATCTGAGAAGAGTTGTTGCATTTTCATTCTGTTCTACTTTTTACTCATTGTTAAAATGGGTTGGCAATTTCCAAACTCTTTACAGATGAAACCAGAAAACAGAAGTCTCTCTCTTACATATATATATATATATGTATGTATAATTTTATCATCATAGGTTCCCAAGTAGAAATATTTAGATTAATTTTCAGGTAAAAAAAAAAAAAAAAAAAAAAACCTGAGGCTTAGAGAGGTGAGGAAGTATGCTTTAAGTCATCAAGGTGGAGACCTACAACCCAGGTTGTAGGTCTCCAAGGTTAAGGCACTTTACAATACATTATATCCTAATTTACTAACTGACTGGACAAATGCTCCTCCTTCTTTTTTCCTTTCGTGTTTTTAAAATTCTATATTAGTACATGGCTTTGGTTATAAACTACCTTAAGTCCTTTTATAAAAAGATAACCTTATAAATAAACATAGTTGCTGCAAGTTGTTCCTGCCTTCAAGGAAATATAAAACCTATTGTTTTCAAGACCACTGTACTCAGAATATCTAATTTCATTCTCATGACAATCTTTGAATGTGGATAAGGAAATTGCTCAAGTCACTCAGACCCTGAATAGATCACTGTGAATTTAGAATGAATGGGCCAAAGGTTAATTACAGTCTAAGTGATGTTAGGTATACAGATTGATTTATCATATTGTAGTTTAAGGGTTTTTTAAATTTAAAATCACATGTCCAATAACTCTCTACGGATAGGTGTATCTCCCCAAGCAAGTTGTGGGATTCCAGAAACTTAGGGAAACCCTCCTTCACTGCGGTTACCTTGGTGGCTAGAATAATCTCTGGCTTGCTATGGGTATGCAATGAAACATGGGATACACATAAATGAATGAAATCAGCCATTCTCAATTATTTTAGAAAATCACCAAACCTTAGAGTAAGACATGCTTACTAATTCATTGATTCTCACATTAAAATCTCTTGTGGATCCCTAAGAGAAATGTAACAATAAAATTTAAATTTTCACAGTTAAGGTTTGCACTTGAGGTAGTTAATACAAATGCCAGTGCTGGGACTGAATTATAGGAAGAAGTTGGTGATTAGTCATGGAAATGACTAAGCTATCACTTTTAACTTTCCATATTCATCTAAATAAAAACAAAAAATTAAAATTTCTCACAAAATATTCGATGACCCCAAGAATATGTCTCCCAATCCCAGTAGATTTGTAGACCCCAAGTGTGTGAGAAATACTTGGGTAGCCTAGTTCCCTTGATTTAAAAAGAAACAAACTCTATTTTTCTAAAGTTTTAATATCTCTATGCACTTTTATTGTGAGAGCAAACATGAGGTTGCTGTAAAATAAATGACTTTTCAATGTCACACAGTTATTTAGTAGCAGAGCAAATTCTAGAACACAAGTGTTATAACTCCAAGTACAGCATTCTTTTCTAACAAATTGCATGTCCAGCAATCCATCCAACAGTTGGTTAATGAGGTGTTTTCTGTAACATCAAAGATAGTGGTAAAAATAATATGTTTGGGGAGCAAACCAAGAGACACAGGCTCTCTATCACTAGCACTTAATTGGCTGGGCCTGGGTCCCTGGTACAGACATGGTTACTTGCAAATCCAGACAAAGAGGACAGGGACTGAGTGGTTTTCCTAGCCAGGCAGTGTGGAATTGTTGGCTGAAACTCATTATATGTTTCAAGTGCAGAAAACTGCAAAGTTTCAGTTCCCTTGAGGCACTGTGGCTTTTCTCTATTTGTAAGTAAAAAATGAAAAGTAAGCAAAATTAGTACATTTATTTTATATTCAATACATTTAGAATCATTATGTTGATCAATGGGGGTTGAAATACACTTTAGTCTCCACTTTTATTGCATTTTCAGGATTTGAATGATGCATAATACATGGATTTAGACTAAGAAAAACAAAATTTAGGGCAGAGATTACTTGGACAAATGTTTTGCTGTTTGATAGAAAAGGCAGATAATTTGATTTCCAAGTTTCAGTAAGACACAACAATGAAGGAAAAATGGAAAATCCCAGCATGTGTTTTCTTCTTGTATTTTTATATAGCACACAGCTAAAAGCAGTAGCTTAATTATCAAAGTCAGCATATATTTTTGCATTATGTGTAAGAATAGAAATTGTTTGTGCCTTAAAATATTAAATGGAAATGGAAAAGTACCAGAATACCCACCCCCCCCGTGTTTTTTTTTTGTTTGTTTGTTTGTTTTGTTTTAATTTTCAGTCTTCAGATGTTGTGTTGTCTACAGACTTCATGTGTTTCCTGCTTTGCTGAAGGATGCCAGGCTGTACTCTGATGTCAAAGACCCAGAAATGGAAGCCAGAAATGTGGCTTCTCAGGCCGGCCCTGCCAAGCTGGATTACCTTGGGCACATCAAGAGGGACAAGAAGATCTCTCAGGCCACTTCCAGTTGTCTATCCACCCATCTTTGTATCCATGTATTTCTCTGCAAAATTTTATTCAGCACTTACCCATGCCAAGCACAGTATTAAAGGCCGGAGAAACAAAACTAGATATTCATGTTCCTGCCTTACCTTCTAGAAACTTACCAACTAGATGAGGTGAAGATATGTAAACAGACAACTACAATATAGTGTGACCAGCATAACCCACAATTGATTGCCAAGGTGTCACCTGGAGCTCTGAGGTCAGAATGTATTCAAATCCTAGGCATGCACTGACTAGCCTCTGAGGCCTCAGACACATTAGTTAACTAATGTGAGCCTCAATATGCCTTATCTGTAAAATGTTGGTGACCACCCTACATGCCTTAGGACTTGTGGGGATTTGGATGAGATAATATGGGTAAAGAGTTTATCCCAGTTCCTAAAAATAAATAGTAATTACTTGTCCTACTTTATTATTGTTACTATTCTTTTTTAAAATTGTTTATTCTTAATTTTGTGGGTACAGAGTAAGTATATATATTTGTGAAGAACATAAGATATTTTGGGACTTTTTGTTTATTCTTTAATTTTGTATTATTTTTGTGGGTACCCAGTAGATATGGATATAGATATAGATATATGCACACATACATATATATGGGGTACATGAGATATTTTGATACAGGAATATAAAATATATGTAATAATCACATCAGAGTAAATGAGGTATCCATCCCATCAAGCATTTATCCTTTGTATTACAAACAATCCAGTTACACTCTTGTAGTTGTTTTTAGGTGTACAATTAAATTATTATTGAACATGATTGCCCTGTGGTACAATCAAATACTAGATACTAGATATTATACATTCTGTTTTTTTTTGTACCCAGTAAACACCCGCACTTCCTTCCCACTACCCTTCCCAGCCTCTGGTAATCATCGTTCTACTCTCTTTTTCCATGAGTTCAATTGTTTTCGTTTTTAACTTCCACAAATAAGTGAGAACATGTGAAGCTGTTCTTTCTGTCCAAGCCAGAACAGAAAATAAGCCAATTTTACTTAACATAGTGACTTCCAGTTCCATCCATGTTGTTGCAAACGACAGAATCTAATTATTTTTAATGGCTGGGTAGTGCTCCATTGTATATATGCACCACATTTTCTTTATCCATTCATATGTTGATGGATACTTAGTTTGCTTCCGAATCTTGGCTATTGTGAATAGTGTGCTGCAATAAACATGAGAATGCAGATATCCTTCTGATACACTGATTTCCTTTCTTTTGGGTAGATACCCAGCAGTGGAACTCTTAGATCATATGGTAGCTCTATTTTCAGTCTTTTCGGGAACCTATAAACTATTCTCCATAGTGTTGTACTAATTACATTCCCAATAACAGCGTAAGAGGGTTCCCTTTTCTCCACATCCTCATCAGCATTTACTTATTGCCTGTCTTTTGGATAAAAGCTGTTTTAACTGGAATGAGACAATATCTCATTGTACGTTTGATTTGCATTTCTATGATGATCAATTATGTTGAACACCTTTTGATATACCTGTTTGCCATTTTATAGCTTCTTTTGAGAAATGTCTCTTCAGGTATTATGCCTGTTTTTAATCGGATTACATTTTTCCCTATAGAGTTATTTGAGCTCCTCATATATTCTGGTTATTTATCTTTTGTCACATGTGTAGTTTGCAAATATGTTTTCCCATTCTGCCAGTTGTCTCTTCACTTTGTTGATTGTTTCCTTTGCTTTGCAGAAGCTTTTCAATTTGTAATCCCATTTGTCCATTTTGCTTTGGCTGCTTGTATTTGTGGAGTACTACTCAAGAAATCTTCACCAAGTCCAATGTCCTGGAGAGTTTCTTCAGTGTTTTCTCTTAGCAGTTTTATAGTTTGAGGTATTAGATCTAAGTGTTTAACCCATTTTGATTTTATTTTTTATATGGTGTGAGATAAGAATTTAGTTTCACTCTTCAGCATAAAGATATCCAGTTTTCCCATTACCATTTATTGAAGAGACTGCCATTTTTCCAATGTATGTTCTTGGCACCTTTGTTGGAAAAGGGTTTACTTAGACGTGTGGAGTTTTTTCTAGATTCTCTATTTGATGCCATTGGTCTCTGTGTCTGTTTTTATCCCAGTCCCATGCTGTTTTAGTTATTATAGCTCCATAGTATAATTGTATTAATACTATTATTCTTCTTCTTGTTAACTAGTACTAATTGTAGAAGAAAAAATAGGAATTCCTCTGAGGTAGCTTAGAAGAATCTGCCCCTGAATGTGCCTGAAAACATCAAAGGGACTTAACAGAGGAGGTGAATTCACAGGCATTAAGGGGTTTTGCAGGTAGTCAGGGCAGAAGAAAATAACACAAGAAGACAGAAGTCCTGAGTTATACGTGATTTGTACGATTTATTTTATAACAGATACTGCAACTCAAGTCTAGAGGGGTTTCTGTTTGGTGTTTGCTTGTTGCCTAAGATCACCCAGAGAGTTAGTCACAGACATAGAAGGACTAGCAATCCCTTCTGTGTCACTGGAGCATAAAGTGAGAACAAAAGTGGTGAGGGATAAAGTGCACGGAGAGTGACAGGCAAGCTCTTCAGGGATCTTGCTATTCACAATAAAGATTTAGGTCTGTAGATATTTTGGAAACACCACATTTTCATCAGCAGAGTCAGTTATTCCAGATTCTACCTCTTTGCCCTCCTAGAATCACCTGCTATGACGTTATTGTAAATGTCTGGTAAACAACTGCTTTTCAGGCCAAAGCATGCCTCTGCAGTGGCCAAAAGGTGAGAAATGATTCTTGTTCTATGGTTGAGAGGGCCCAACTGTAAGGCTTTTCCTAAGTGAACTTATGAATTCCTCAAACTTTGGAAATGAAACTGGAATCAGGGTTCAGCCAGAGAAGCAGAACCCAAAGATATGTGTATGATGACTAGACAGAAAGAGAGAGAGAGAGAGAGAGAGAGAGAGAGAGAGAGAGAGAGAGAGAGAGAGATGGATTTGCTGTAAAAATTTGACATTGTGTTCTGGTAATGCTGCTATTTTGGCATCTGATTTTGAAACCTGAGTTGCACAGAGCAGGCAGTTCCTTCAGGAAGAGAAAGTGTGTGCAAAGTGGGCCAGAGCAAGGACATGCAGGACCCCCGCAGAGTGAACTGACAGATCTTGATGTTGTGAGTGTCCGGAGGAGAGGTGGACACCCTCTCTCGGGGAACTAAAGGCATGCCTGGCCCAGGGGTTGGAGAAGCTGAAGGAGCCAGCAGGAGGAGGTGGAGCAGCAGGAGGAGGTGGAGCAGGAGGAGATGGAGTAGCAGAAGGAGGTAGTCACAGTCCCACACCGCTGCCCCATGCCACGAAGGTGAGCCAGCAGGTAAGTGACTACCTGTGTGAGCTGCTGCTTCATTTTCACTCTCCAACAGGTTTACCAACAGTTCCTGTTTGCCTGAGACTGACCCGTTTTAGCACTGATAGTCCCAAGTCCAGGGAAATCATTTTGTCCAGGCAAACTAAAATGAATGATCAACTTGCCTCCAAATCTCACACAAGAATTTCTCTTGTGGCCCTTGCTTGAAACATACAGCAAAGAGGATTCTGGAAAATGCGGTTCCTCCTGGCCCAGTTGATATATTACTAAAGCACTATAGAAGCTAACTAATGGATGGGTTTTTTTTAAATCTCTCTAATAGTTATTGAAATCATAACAAAAAGTATTTTATTACATATAAAATAATATATAGCCGAGAATATATGTAAAAAATAAAGATTTGTAAAATAGGAGTAGCCATAAATGTTATCCCTGACTCTGTTTTCAATTGTTATGTAACCAAATCCTTGGCTGCCTTTCTACTTTCAAGGATTATTTATAATTTCCTCTAACTTCCTGTGCTTTTAGACTGAAGAGCGCTGGGTCCCAAGATAGTTGATAGTCACTGACAGATATGAGCAGCTTGGGAGCTAAAGTCCTTGTGGACATTCTTCCTGCTGTCATTTTAACTGAGCCTGGTTGATGAAAGCTTTGCCTCATGTAGACACCACAGTCCATCACGGATGCATTCAAATGAATGGATCAAGCTCTACTATTTGTCATGTGCTTCTAATTCACATTGTCCGTTCACCTTAATTGAGTGTTGGGGGGTGCTTTTTGAGGTCAAAGCATATATAATTGAGGCAAGGCAGTCTCACGTCTCCTGTAAATCATCATTACTTATTCTTAGCAGGAGGCAGCTGCTGTGCTCAACAGGGGGAATGGAGAAATGCTTAATACCATAACTACTAAAAAGGTATAGTCAGGGTTAAGGAAAGCCAGCAAAGAATGATAAAACATTCTGGACTAGTGACAACAGGTACAGGAGTGGTATCTCGTTAGGCCTAAAGGGGAAGCAGTGAGAAAATAGTTATTGGACCTAGAAAAAGAGAGTTATTTCCCTATAGGGAAGGACCCCATAGGAGAGGCAGCCTTAAGCAAGTACACCCCACTATCAACTAGAGCCTAGGGGAATAAAGACCTCAGATTCTATCCCCTCACCCTTACCATCTCCTGTGGGTGCTTCCATTGGCTAAATCCAACCTCAGGAGGAGGGAGAGGGAGTGAGGTTGAAGCCATCCTTTGGAGTCAGCTTCCCAGGGCACAGAGCAGGGTGAGAAAGTGAGGGAAGCTAAAGATATTCCAGTGCCCACTTCTTACTTTGTGTTCAGAACAACTTCTCCTAATTCCCATAAGCAAAGAATTATCCTAGCAACTAAGTTACTATCACCATTGATTAAATTTTCCAAATCCTTCATAGTCCACTTACCATAATCATATCTTTGTAAAGCCCTATAATTTCATTATATATTGAGATCAATATGCCCTTAAGAAATTTATAGCCTATTTTCCTTAAATATTTTTTTCAACAAATAAAAAGAAGCCATTGGTCCTCATATCTGCCTTCAGAATCTATGCTAGGGGACAATATAGCAAATGAAATCATGTAAAAAGACATTACCAATAATTATCCTAATTAAGACTCTTGAACCTAACAAAGGCTGATGGGGCAGCACAGTGAAGATGGCACCTGTCATGTCAAGAGCTGGAAAAGCTGTAACTGAACCCTGAAGGTCACTTAACCTGGGACCTTGATAAAGTCATTTTACCTCTCTCTGTCTTGATTTCCTCACTTGCTCATAGAAATAATTACAATGATTTCACAAGATTTTATGAATTACAAATAGAAAATGGGTACTAATGCCCTCTAGCAATTGCAAAGCCTATATAAAAATTCATTGATTGTTCATGAGCATTTAACTTTTTGAAAATGAATGGCAGGTGCTAGGAAGCCTTAAATTTGTATGCACAATATGCTTTGAGGGGGGAAATAAGGTGATTACAAACATTGTCTTGCAATACTTCTTTAAAATCATAAGGCACATGCATCATTACCTCTACTTTTTTAAAAAAAATATTAAGTTTTATATTTACCTTTATAAATGCTTTATTATTTTGTACAGTTCTCTGAAGAGTTCTGGGCAGTAGGCAGACGACATCACTCTTTTTTTTTCTACTTGATGAGTGAGAAAACCTAAGGGGTAAGTTGTTAATAGAAGAACTCAGAACAGAGTGAAGACACCACAGGTCCTGGCTAAATCCATGATATGACATTCATCCTGAAAGACTGGTGTGAAACTGGTCTACTGTAGAAATGAATACACCTTCACATCTTCCAAGTTAAAGACCAGGTTCAATCCCTAACTCTGTCCTCTATCACATTTATAAATTGGACTATAGTGATCCCCATCCAATTGGGTTGCTATGATCTTTTTAATGAAATTGCAGATGTGGACACAGGTAGCACAGTTCCTGCCATGCTCAAGGAAACTCAAGTGATGCTCCCTAAATATCATCTGAGTCTGAACTTCCATTTTCACCTAAATATTCTAGAAATATTTCCCAAAAACCTTAGACTGAGGCCCCTTGACCATGGTCTACATTTTGTTGTATACTTATTTATAAAGATCTTCTTAGCTTTAGCCCTCCTGTTCATGCTCTTCCACTAGCAGTCTTCATTCATTCAAAATTGCTTTCATTCTATAAACATTGAATAATAAAGCTACCATTTATTGATAGCTTTCTATGTGCCAGGCACTGTGCTAAATGTTCTACGGTGATTGTCACATTTAATTCACAAAAACCTGATGTGCATATTATTATTCCCATCTTTTAAGTTGTGAATTGAACTTCGGAGGCATGAGGTAAATCTATTCAGTCACTGAAGCACTGATGCATTGACCATCACCCCTGGTTTGAGTACTGTGCCATTCGGGTGAGCAGGATCTGCCTTCATGGGGCTCACATTTCAGCAATTTATTTCCTTGCCCAAAGCCATACACCTAGGAAGTGGTAGAACTGAGATTAAATTTCATTCTCTCTGGTTTCATATCCCGTATGCATAACCCCTGTGCTGTCCTGGTTGACTTTTCTTCAGTGACTTCTGCCCTTAGAGACTACACATATGTGCAGCCAGGAAGGAAAAACATCCAGAGTGGCATTTGCAAGTTACCATCATGCTGGCTGGAATCAAAACGGCCACTTTTCCAAGCATTAATATTTTATATCATCTGAAAGGAGGATTTGTATTTACTGACCTACTTTTGCAGCTTTTTCCTGAATTCTGTGTGAGAGAGGAGAGTGTAGCTGTATCGTTTAGCTTGTTTCATGTGTTTCTTTGTTTGCTCGTAAATTCTCCCTTTCTACTCAGTCACTGGGAGGCAGCATGATGTTGCTAAAAGAATGTCATCTTGGGCTTCAAAATCCTGTGTTAATACCAGCTGTGATGAGGAGGAGGAGAAGGATGGTGATCACAATGATGACAATGATGATGATGACAATGCCTACCATTTCTATCTGTGTTGTCTCCTCAAAGAGACTTTCTGGAACCAACCTATCCAGATAACATACTCATTATTCCAACTCTTATTTTTCCAACGTCCTTATCTTTTATATGGTACCTGACATCATATTTTATATGCATTTGCTTTTTTAATGGATAGTATGTCTTCTACTAGAATATAAGCTACATGAAGGTAAGGACTTTGTCTGTTTTATTCTTTTTTTCTGCCACCAGCACCTAGACTAGCACCTGGCACTCAATAAATTATTAATAACTATTTTTTAAGGATTCATCATCTGCCATTCACTGTGCTAAGCATTATAAGTGTCTCATGAAGTATAGAAACCTGTAACAAAGTTACTTGTTCTTATATCATTTTAAAAATTAAGAAACTAAAGCACAGGGAATTTAAGAAACTAGCTCATGGACACACAGCTCAAAAATGAGTAGGGACAGGATTCAATCCCAAACTCTTAACTCTACTGCCATGGACTGATCAATATGGCTCTGGGCAAGTCACATCACCTCTATGAGACTCAGTGTTGTCATCTGTAAAATGGAGAGGTTGATTGTAACTATTTTTAATCTGCTTAGCTGCTCTGATATAGCTGAATTTCATTTACTTCCAGCAAATCTCAGTAATCATCAGAATATCTACAGGCCGTATTTTCAACAGAAGGCTTCAGGAACACTATGAGGTAAAAGATGACCCTTGAAGGGGACACAGAGACCATCCAAAATAAGAGGAAAACAGATTTTCATTCCAGAAGTATGAGCTAATTGCAGGACCATGTCTACCTGTGGCAGAGGTTGCAAAGTGTGAAGCCCAGGGAGGTTTCCAGTGATAGCCTCCCACAAGATTGCTGGGTATTTGTGTAGTTATGTATTTCTGCATAACAGATCACATCAAAACATAGTGACTTAAAACAACTCAATATATATATAGCAATTCTGTGGGTTGACTTAGAAGTTCTTCTGCTGATTTTGTTTACCCAAGTGGTTGGGCTTACTCAAGGGGCTAGTCAGTAGAGTTTAGCAGAAGCTGAAATATTCAAATTGGCTTCACTCATGTATCCGACATTTGGTGCTGCTGTCAGCTGGGACATCATTTTTCTCCTTCCTGGGCTTCTCATCTGCCAGTAGGTGATCCAGTTTTCTTACATGGCAATCTCAGAGACACTCCTAATGCAGACACATTCATAAAGCCTCTGCTTGTGTCACATTTACTGATGTCCCATTGGCCAGAACAAGTCAAAGGCCAAGTGCAAAGTCCATGCAGGAGGAGGCTTACACTGCTCTTGATGGAAGGAAGGAGTGACACAGTACTTGTAAAAATCTTTAATCTACACAATATTGAAACAAAGTTTCCCAATCCAACTGTGCTCAACAAAGACTAACAAGCAAAACTACCTCCCTCCAGTCATCTCAGTTGATAGTAACTCCCCCTCTCAACTGCTAGCACCTTGGTTTATGCCACCATCACCTTCTTCCTGGAGCTCATTTCCTCTGGGAACCCTCTGAGAACTGTGGAGCCCACTTCAGAATTGTCCCACCAAAATGATGGGTTGGTTAGGAAATCTGTCTGTTGGCTCTCATCACTCAACGATTGAAGAGTTCCCCTCACAGTCCCTGACATTTTCATGGTATGCTTGTACTTGGTTGAGCAGGCTCCCATGAGGTTAAAAGTGCCTTAAAGCAAAGAAGGAGAGAGATCCAGTTCCCAGGGCTGTCCTATCAAAGCGCCACAAACTTGGTGGCTTAAAACAACAGAAATATATTACGTGACAGCTTTGGAGGCTAGAATTCCAAAATCAAGTTCTTCACAGATGAATACCCTTCTAAATCCCATGCAGAATAATCCTTCCTTGCCTCTTCCAGCTTCTGACATCTACTGGTAATCTCTGGTGTTCCTTGGCTTGTGCATGCATCATCACTCCAAGGTCAGCCTTCGTCATGGCCTATCCATCTCCTTCCTTTGTGTCTCTCTCTTCCTCCTCTTTCTATAAGGGTATCAGTCGTATTAAATTAGAGACCCACCCTGCTCCAATATTACTTCATCTTAACTAATTACATCTGCAATAACCCTATTTCTAAATAAAGTCACCTTCTGAGGTACTGGAGGTTAGAACTTCAGTACATCTTCTTGAGGAACACAATTCAACCGATAAGAGATGGGAAGCCATAAGCACGTTGAAAACTATCTAACATGGCCAAAGCTTAACTCAGAGGTAACCGCAGGGTATATAGGGCAATATATATATATTGCCTATATCTCATATATATAATCTCATATATATGTATATGAGATATATCTCTCTCTATATATGTGTGTGTGTGTATATATATATATACATATATATCTACATATATATATACATATATATCTCCTTTGCTGTAGATTTTTTACCTAGAATGATAAATTTAAGGATTGCTTGAAATTGCATGAAGGATGAGGAAGGGACCCACAGCCAGTTCTAGAAGAATGTGAGCCACTGTCAAGTTCAAGGCAAGAAAAAGTGAACATATTTAGTCTGAGAATTCACTCATATTGGGATTTGCTGTCTGATAGAAGGTCAAGTCAGCAGATTTAAAGGTGGACACCTACCATTTCTAAGAAACTTAGTCATCTCAGACAAGGAACCTCTGGGGTAGAGGACTGCCATGTCTTAATCTGCAATCACTCTGGAGGGTAACCAGCTTTTAGAGAGAGTTCCAGCACACAAACGAGGCAGGTCAGAAGGAGACATTTAAGCATCACTCTAATTAATCACTTTGGATGGAAAGCTGGTGACCCAAATGCAGGTGTCTATGTCTTAACTCCCATATGCAATAGCTACATTAGAAGAACTTTTCAACCCTTGGAAATTCTCTTCCCAAGAGGGTCCTGTTGCAGAGCAGATGTTTGCAAATCATTTAGCCTGCTGGTGATGAATTAGTTTTTAATGGCATTCTTGTGTACTTGTTATAAATCATTAAGCGTCCAACAGACTGTCTCCTATCTTCACAGACCTGGTCGGCTTGGGTTCCTAAGCAGCAAAAATATACAGTGATGGGAACAAAGTTGCTGTACCCAGTTGAAAATCCTTCACTCCACTTTCCACTTGTTCTTGACCCTGGTCTACTCCTTTTCTTACCTCTCCTCCACTCCTCTCTCCCCTTCCACATCTTCCTCTTCCCCATCCATGCACTTGGCCTTTTCCCAACTCCTTAATTTTCCCTCTCTCCTTTCTCAACCATCCTCACATCTCTCTATTATTCTTACCTTTTTTCTCCCTCCACAGTTTTCTATACTTCTCTTTTTACCATCCCAATCTTCCCTCAGCATTAAAAATAAAGATTGTTTTCTTTTGATAAGCTGAGAGAGATCCCCACGCTGACACAGTATGATTCTTAACACCAGTAATAAAGTCATGGTCAGTTCTTCCCAGATATGCAGGAAATTAAAGTTGGGGTGAGGGTAGGGAAAGAGTGAAAACAAACCTGAAAAAGAGCTTCAAGTCCATTGAAGAGAAGTTGTTAAGTACTAAAATATACGGCAGTGCACTAATCGTAAAAATTAACACTATAGTATCCTCATGCTAGAGAGAACATATATGCTTTTTGGAGACATGAAAATGGTTTGAATCCTGGATATGACACTTACTAACCCTATGACAAGAGAACTCAGGAAACCTCAGTTCAGCTACAGAGTCTAGGATAATGTAGATAAAAGATCGTAGCACAGAGAAGATTTTTCAGACTTTAGCATCTAGTTGGTAGTTAGTAAAGATAGTAAGATTAGAGACAAGATAAGTCAAATTTAAATAATATAAAAATTCAACATTTATTAACTGCACTTGTTTTTTGGTGTTTCTGGATGTTGGCCATGTGTGAGATAACTGAATTCAATTCAGGTTCTATGGACTTAGCGCTGTCACATGCTTATTACTCCACTAAAACTAAAAAGTAGATGACATTATCCCTTGGCATTATCAAGTTAACTTAACCCCATCCAAACATCTAGAAAGAGCACTCCTCACTAGCCACTGCCTTTCCTGATGGGAGCCTCCTTGGTGTCACGCACCTGTGTCATACACAGATAACACTCTCCTTCCTAGTCATTCATTTTCCTTTGACTTCCATGACAATCTCTTACTCAGAAAGTGCTACTGGCAAAAATGCTTGATCTTTCCTTCTGTTAGTAGATGAAGGCTCTGAGATGAGAAACTTAAACTTTGGTTGCCTCCTCCTAAAAATGTTTCTGTTCATCAGCTTCCCTCTCTCCTGGCCCTTTTAGTTAACTTTGGTAACTAAAGTTGGTAACAAAAGTTACCTCTACCTGTAACTTAATGTGAGTCTTTAAGCTTGGTGTGGTGCTTGAAATCAATTTCTCTCTCTCTCACCTGTGCCTGGACTGTCTCCCTTGTAAGAAATTTTCTCGTCAGTTTTAGGAAATATTCAGGCTTTTCTTGTTTTGAAACAAACAAGTCCACTTGAGTCCCCTATTCCTGTGTATTGAATGTTCCTATGTATTCTCACTCTCTTTCTCCTCCCATCCAAACATCTAGAAAGAGCACTTCTCATTAGCCACTGCCTTTCCTGATGGAAACCTCCTTCGTGTCACACGTAGATCACACTCTCATTCTTAGTCATTTATTTTCCTCTGACTTCCATGACAACCTCTGACTCAAAAGACCTTCAGTCCTCATCAGAGCCTGATTAATTGAGTCCAAATTACATAGTCTGCCTCCTGTATTCTTTCTAACTTTCAGAATGCTTCTCCTCATGTCCTTTCTGCCATTTCCAGGTCCCACGCCCTCAACCTCTCTGCTCCTCCAAAAGCTGCACTCCCATCTCTCATCTTCTGTATCTATGCACTCCACCTTAAGAGTCACCCCTCACTCCTTATGCTTCAACCTCCTTTGCTGTTTATCCACAGTAGTTTCAGAGATCTTGGCGTCTGTCATCTTAGTAGGTACCAGCATTATCCTCTCAGCTGTGTGTCCTGGGCATGTAAATGAGCTCTTTGTTTCTCCATTTTTCATGTATGAAATTGCCTACCTCATGGGGCCAGGATAAATGTATAACACATATGATATTATTTTAAAGTAGTGCTTTAAAATTGAACTGAAGACTCATACATTCATTCAAGTGTTTATTAGGTTATTGCAATATCAAACAATGCACTGTTAAAACCACACAGAATGGGACAGAGAGCAAATACTATAGAACTGCAGCAAAAATGATAGCTTAAGCATAGAGTGAACTTAAAGTTGATATGACAGTCAAGCAGACTTAGAGTAGAAATAAAATATACACAAAGCCTAACGCAAATCAATTTGACTTTATTTATATGAAAGAAAACTGTGTGACCTTTTCTGACCAGAGTAGAAAGTTCCATTTTGATCTGTTTTCATTGAGAGAAGGTGTTTAAGTCTTTTTGCAGATAATTCTAACTAGCACTTATTGATTGTTTATGAAATAATGTCATATGTGTTATACATTTATCCTGGCCCCATGAAGCAGGCAATTTCACAACTGAAAAATGGAGAAACAAAGAGCTCATTTACATGCCCAGGACACACAGCTAAGAGAGGACAATGCTGGCACCTACTAAGATGACAGAGGCCAAGATCTCTGAAACTACTACACAAATATTTTTATATTATTCATATTACATATGTTCATATCTATTATGTACATATAAATGAATCTATGTGTCTATGTGTATATACATATGTGCATATATGTACACATGCATGTATATGCATATGTTGCTTAGGACAAACTGGCACATGGGAAATGCTGTTCACCAAATATTTCCATCTCTCCCCCCCTCAGGCACATGGAAGAACTGCACTTCTCTGCACTTCTGTTTAGAGGTGATCATGTGACAGGCTTCAGTGAATAAAATGTGATTGAAATTGACACATGTCCATTAGATTTTCATAAGAAGTGCCTGATGTAGCTGCAACATGTCAATTTCAGATGGAAGCTTTGAGGACTGGCACCTCCTTCAGTGTTGCTGCTTTTCTTATGCCACCGAGACGAACAATAATCTAGACCATGGCGGTTTCACCTGTCTTGGTACTAAAGAGGTGGCCTGATGGGGCAGAATCCACAGGAAACCCTGGGTCAACAAGAATCATGAGTGAGAAATACATCATTGCTGTTTGGAGCACCAAGATGTTGGAATTCTTTGTTATTGCAGCATAACCTAGCTTCTCTTGACCAATATTGTGTAGTGATATTTGTGGCTGTTGTTGTTACATTATGCCATCTTAACTAGTGTTTTTAATAAGAAAGCAGAGGGGCCCAGGTTGAAGCTGCAATGTAGTCTATATTGAAAGTTCATTATACAGATTATGAGGTGCAACTCAAATTGCGTTTATCATATTCGCCTGGATATCCGAGGTGACTTTAAGTCAATCCTGGGAGGAGAAAGGAGAAGGGATGCGGGCAAAACTAAGGCTATTTAATTTAATAGCACTTACTAATTTCAAGGTAAAAGTTGGGTTTATAGCATTATAAAATGAAAAAGTACTCCCTTGCCTAACTCCTTGGGAGACAGGCCTAAATGTCATTCTTGGTTTATTTCTCTGGGGAAATAACTGCTTGGATTCCTTCAAAGTTTAATTAAATTGTCACATAACACATAAAATAGCAAAGAAAACAGGCTTTTGCTGTGTCCTGGTGTTAATTTTATGTCATCAAAATTGTTTAGCTTGTTAGCCGCCTAACTCAGGCTGCCCTGGTTACCAATTAAGGGTTCTGTGTCAATGCTTTTCCCCCATTGAAACACCAGCTCTGCCTGCACTCTTGTTAAACTTCTCATTTCCTTGGGGTTGCAACTACTAATTTTCTAATAGGTTCTTGGTCACTTAAGTTTTATGCTGTGCAGTTTTTGTTAGCAAAAGAACATTTGAGAAGTTTGGCTCAGGGAAAAACTGTCAACAAGTTGAAGTGTCTGTGGCAAAAGACTTTATATATTATCAGCTCTAACCTGCTTATTGTGTAGATGAAGAAACTGAGGCTAAGAGGAGTGGTCTGAGCTGCCACGAGTCATGATGAATAAATGGCAAGGACAGAGTTATAATCCAGGAAAGCGGATTCCAGGGACCATGCTCCTGTGAATGTACACAGCTTGTGTTTTGTCGGATACTCTCTTCTCCATTCAGTGACGTTTCCTAACTTAGGGTCTCATCATCTTTTATGCTAATGATGTCACAATCTTTTTTATTAGCCTTCCTGGATATACAAACACCCTCAGGTAGGAACTCTTATCTACTTCCTATCTGTCTTCTATCTTCCCTTTCCCACAGCTCAGTTTCCATAAGAACAAGAAGCTTTCTATTAGTCAGTAGGCTATTAATTACTGCCTCTATTTCAGATTAACCAACTGTATAGACCACTAGCCAGACTAATAATAAATAAGAAAAGAAAGAAGAATCAAATAGACACAGTATAAAATGATGAAGGGGATATCACCACTGATCCCACAGAAGTACAAACTACCATCAGAGAATACTACAAACACCTCTATGCAAATAAACTAGAAAATCTACAAGAAATGAATAAATTCCTGGACACATACACCCTCCCAAGGCTAAACCAGGAAGAAGTTAAATCCCCGAATAGACCAATAACACATTTTGAAATTGAGGCAGTAATTAATAGCCTACCAACGAAAAAAGCCCAGAATCAAACAGATTCACAGCCGAGTTCTACTAGAGGTACAAAGAGGAGCTGGTACCATTCCTTCTGAAGCTATTCTAAACAGTAGAAAAAGAGGGAATACTCCCTAAGTCATTTTATGAGGACAGCATCATCCTGATACCAAAACCTGGCAGAGACACAGCAAAAAAAGAAAATTTTAGACCAATATCCCTGGTGAACATCGATGTGAAAATCCTCAATAAAATACTGGCAAACCGAATCCAGCAGCACATCAAAAAGCTTATCCACCGTGATCAAGTAGGCTTCATCCCTGGGATGCAAGACTGGTTGAACATACACAAATCAATAAACATAATCCGTCACATAAACAGAACCAATGAGAAAAACCACATGATTATCTCAATAGATGCAGAAAAGGACTTTGATAAAATAAAACTCAACACCCCTTCATGCTAAAAAAAACTCTCAATAAATTAGGTATTGATGAACTGTATCTCAAAATAATAAGAGCTATTTATGACAAACCCACAGTCAATATCACAGAATGGGCAAAAGCTGGAAGCAGTCCCTTTGAAAACCTGTACAAGACAAGGATGCCCTCTCTCACCACTCCTATTCAACATAGGGTTGGAAGTTCTGGCCAGGGCAGTCAGGAAAGAGAAAGAAATAAAAAGTATTCAAATAGGAAGAGAGAAAGTGAAATTGTTTCTGTTTGCAGATGAAATTATTTTATATTTAGAAAACCCCATCGTCTCAGCCCAAAATCTCCTTAAGCTGATAAGCAACTTCAGCAAAGTCTCAGGATAAAAAAGCAATGTGAAAAATCACAAGCATTCCTATAAACCAATAATAGACAGAGAGCCAAATCATGAGTGAACTCCCATTCACAACTGCTACAAAGAGAATAAAATACCTAGGAATACAACTGACAAGGGATGTGAAGGACCTCTTCAAGGAGAACTACAAACCACTGCTCGAGGAAATAAGAGAGGACACAAACAAATGGAAAAACATTCCATGCTCATGGATAGGAAGAATCAATATCATAAAAATGGCCATACTGTCCAAAGTAATTTATAGATTCAGTGCTATCGCCATCAAGCTACCATTGACTTTCCTCAAGAATTAGAAAAAACTACTTTAAATTTCATATAGAATCAAAAGAAAAGAGCCCATGTAGCCAAGACAATCCTAAGCAAAAAGACCAAAGCTGGAGGCATCACGCTACCTGACTTCAAACTATACTATAAGGCTACAGTAACCAGAAAACATGGCATCATTACCAAAACAGATATATAGACCAATGGAACAAAACAGAGGCCTCAGAAATAGTGCCACACAAGTGATTTTATATTCCTCTTTTACTTTCTCTCTTTTTAATTAACACTATTGGTTAATTTTTGTATATTTAATTAACACTATTTTAGAAACAAATAGCACCTCTTTCTCCCTACTTCTGTTTTCTGAGGTTAGGGTCAAACTATATCCTGGACATGAATGGCCTGGCTTGTCATTTTAATTTAGTCAGTATTACACAGAGATAGTGTAGGATTCTCCCGATTGTGATAATGTTATCTTTTCATTTGTGTTTTTGAACACACACAAAAAATACTTTTATTGTCATAAATTAATGCATAACATCATAAATCCATTT
Organism: Rhinopithecus bieti; assembly: GCF_001698545.2. Classification (NCBI taxonomy): domain Eukaryota; kingdom Metazoa; phylum Chordata; class Mammalia; order Primates; family Cercopithecidae; genus Rhinopithecus; species Rhinopithecus bieti. Next base: position 204,189 of record NW_016827507.1, read on the forward strand.
ATTTATTATATTTAACAAATGTTCAGTAAGCACCTACTTTATTTCAAGCCTTCTCAATTCCTTAGGGAATTGAAGATGATTAAGATATATCCCTGCTCCTAAAAAGTTAACAAATTAGAAGAGGCAGAACTTAGATAAGTATAATATAATATAACAGAGTGAACAAGATTCAACAGGGCCAGGGTGTAAAAGAGAGTTTCAGCTTCTTTAGGGTAGGTAAGAATTTTCACAGAAACTAAACTCAACCTGATCCTTAAAAGATGAGTAACAACTTGCTAAGTGAAGAGGAGATGACATCTGAACCCTGTGAATGCTAGCGGGGACAATAGCTGGGAGCTGGGAGAGTAGTGGTGGTTAGCTATTCTCTACTGCTTTAAAATTGAACTGAAGACTCATACATTCATTCAAGTGTTTATTAGGTTATGGCAATATCAAACAATGTACTGTTAAAGCCACACAGAATGGGACAGAGAGTAAATGCTATAGAACTGCAGCAAAAATGATAGCTTGAGCATAGAGTGAACTTAACATTAACTGGCTAATTTAAAGGTTTCCACTTTTCGCTGGGGCCCAGAGTTAGAAAGGCCTCTACAGGAGGTCCAAAAATCAGTGCAAACCTCTGATGACATGAGCTTTATGACCTGGCGGATTCCATGGTATTGAGATATCAATAGATTACAATAGTGTGAGGGGTCTTCAACAAGCTTATTGGGAAAGTCACAGTGCAGACCTAGAATTCTAAAGCAATGCCATCACTTCTGCAGAAGAGAAATACTCTTCATTTGAAAATCAGCTTCTGGTAGTGGAAACAGCATATGAACAAAAACACCAAGTACTTATGCTGCTGATGTCTCTTCTTTATCTCACCATGACCTAATAAGAGAAAGTGGGATATTTCCTATGATCAACTGACAGATAAGAAATAACTTAGCTACTTCATTAAGCCACACTTTGGGGCTCTGAGAAGCTACATAGGAGAGGTAGATAGGCAGATACATGACCACTGGAAGGCTGTCCACTTGACATGCAGGAGGGAGTGAACTGAGATATGGATATACATCAACTCCTGGGCAGTGGTGAATCACTTGATCAGTTGGTCAAGAGCTTGGTAGACACACGAATAGACAATTTGGGGGGAAAATTTGATTAAGATGTATAGAAGCAGATCAATAGGACTGGCTACAAAGATGTGGATCTTCATGTTTCAAATTAATGCTCACCACAGAGGGTATACCACACAGTAGACACTGAGTAGTCAAGGGAAGAGAATAACCCAACCTGTGGATGAGGGCCAGCCTTTTCTCTCAGCCACCCGAGTGTGTGTGTATTGCACCCGTGAACAGGTTGTATACGGTGGTACAGATAGAATTTATACAAACTTAACAACATGGGTCTTCTTTATCTGGGATGATAGCCATTGGCACTACTGGGTGCTCAACATCCTCAGCAGAGACCAGCGTGTCTATTTGGCATCATGCCTCAGGGTGACTAGTGAGCTGCTGAATGGGACATTGACTATGTCAAACATGCTTCACCATGAGGAGGCAGCATAATTAATATGTACTTCAGACATTAGTTGTCCTTCCCTGACTACATTGCTTCCTCTAGCACTATCATCTAAGGACTTACAAAAGGCCTGATCCATATGATACAACACAATATTGCCTCATACGAAGGGAGTCACTTCCTAAACCAGAAAGAAGTTGAATCCCTGAAGAGACCAATAACAAGTTCTGAAATTGAGGCAGTAATTAATAGCCTACCAACCAAAAAAAGCCCAGGACCAGACAGATTCACAGCCGAATTCTACCAGAGGTACAAAGAGGAGCTGGTACCATTCCTTCTGAAACTATTCCAAACAATAAAAAAGAAGGAATCCTCCCTAACTCATTTTATGAGGCCAGATACCAAAACCTGGCAGAAAAACAATGAGAAAAGAAAATTTTAGACCAATATCCCTGATGAACATCGATGCAAAAATTCTCAATAAAGTACTGGCAAACTGAATCTTACAATGGATTCAGAACCATGAAATCTGTAGGTCTAACCACGTGTCTTATTATTCAGAAGTAACCAGTCTAGAGGAATCATGACTTAAAGCTTAAAGGCTCACTAAGACACTTTCCAACCTAGCAATAGTGAGTTCAAACACTGACTTTCAGAACATGTCACTAAACCAAGAGTCAGCAAACTACAAACTGCATGGCAAGTATGGTCTAAAGTCTATTTTTGTAAATAAAAGTATATTGGAACACAGCCATGTCCATTTGTTTGCATATTATCTATGGCTACTTTACCACTAAAAGGGCAGAGTTCTGTAGCTCCAACAGACATGGTACGGTCCATGAAGTTCAAAATACCTAGTATCAGTATCATGCCCTTTACAGAGAAAATATATATATTTATTTCTGCATCAATTCAGTGACTGTTACATGATTCTATGTCTCAATAACTAGAATAAATTAGAATAAATGGGTATAGGAACATGGGTGTCCTTTGACACTCTTGGCTACTATCTATAAGTGTCAACTGAGGTAGTTATAAGACTAGGAATTAGGGGATTAAACTTCTGTGGGATGAACATCTGGGTCACCAGGCAAGCAACCCAGAACAGACAAGGGACTATCTAAGGATAAGGAAAATCTTGAAAGGGTTATAGAAGAGAGAGATGATGAATATCAACTATGGCTCCAAGATCAGCTGTTAAGACATGAGCTTATGGGGAATAGTGTCCTAAACCTGGGGGGTAGGTACAGTCCCTGGGTTTGCTAATCCTAATTAAGTATTTTGAGGAGATTGCTAGGGCTACCACCTTGAAGAATGAAAGAAATAAATGCATGTTGTTCTAGTATCACAGAGTGAGATGCACATAGCATAAGATAGTGAGGGCCTAGAAAGCAGATTTGCATGTACTTCCTCAGATTTCCTGAGGCCCACCTGCCCCCCAGGTATAGGACACTAGCCCCTATAAACTCATGTCCTAACACTGCTGACTGTTTCATCCTTCCCAGGCAGAACACTGGGCTTTAGCATGTCCTTTGACATTCCTGCCACTGTATCCCCAACAGCCAGGTCCAGTCCAGGTGGACCCACAGATGCTTTGACTCTCCCTGCCCCTTTTGATTTTAGATGAAAGACCTCACCATGAGACACGGGCCTGGCTTTGTCAGCGGCTACTTAGAGAGGTTAGGCAATACCATCTGGAAGTACAGATGAGCTAACACCCTACGGACCGGTAAAAGACAGAAGATGGGAAGTTGCTGAGAGATAAGCACCCCTTTCTCCTTGTCTGGACTGACAGCTCCGAGGTGCAGTGCTGTCACTTAGCTTGTCTGAAGCTGTCCCTTGTGCCAATCATGCAGCTGTGTTTCCTGTAAAACTGGCCAGCTCCGTAACCTATCTCCTTGTATTTTCTCTCCCTCCTTCGGAGTTCTCACTTTCCCTTTCCCTTGCTTCCCTGGGATTGCACCTCCCAATAAAGCATTACATGCTATATTAAGCTCAATTTTTGTTTTCTAGTAGAAAAATAATTAAAACAACCTGCTTGAATATTAATCTTGAGTGAGGCTTAGCCAAAGAGAATAATCAGAGAGGTTATTCAATATGTTTCTCCTAGAAGGCATCCAAGTATTCTTCATTTCAAATTACTGAGGCTTGATTAAGCAGAAATAAAAATGAAATTTGAGATCAGATATTCCTGATTTCAACACTTGGGTCTGCCATTTCTTAGTCTGACCAACTCATTTATCCTCTCTGAATGTCAGGTTTTTTAATTTAAAAATTGGAAAAAAACATATCTGTTTAATGGGGCAATTTTTCAAAAGTAGCAAGACAGCATTTAAAGAACCAGTATGTCATTTAGCACGTGATATATACTCAGTGGGGCCCCAACTCCCAGGTATCGTGAAAGCTGTGGATATCCTAACATTAGAATCTCTAGCTTCCTTCAGTTTACGTTCTAGACAGGGGAACCATACATTAGAGCGGAAGCGTGGTGTCTGCCAGGGACAATACATTTTAGGAGTGACATCCACATGGCAAGGAATTGACATTTCTGGCACCCAGGTGGGCCATTCCCTCCCAAATGCCTGATACTTCTTAGAGACCTTATTTCATTCATCAGGACTGTCTTGCTGGGAGACATCTCCCATGTGCTGCATCTACCTCTGCTCTCCTTTTGGCAGAAGGCAAACGAGTAAATATAATTCATAACCACTTTTAGCAGTACAGAAAAAGTAGTTAGGTATTTAATTTGGCAATCCTGCCCAATGAACTTCTCCTAAATCTTAGGATCAAACTCTATGAATAAATTGTCATTTCCAACCTTCTGTGTAGGATATTCTTTTCCATTGAATCTAGGAATATATCTACATAAATATGAATATCAACATGCAAATTAATGGAAATGAGGCCCAAATGGGGCTAAATATAGGGTTGTGAAAGAAAATTAACTTGCATATGTGAGCATAAATGTTCTATATGAAAAAGGCATTTAGTTATTGTTCTCTACATTCATGAAATCTACTCAGAAGAAAATTACCTACAAGAGAGGTCTTAATTAAACATGAAGTAGAACTACTTGATTTTCTCAGAATGGGAAGACAAATGAAACTCTACAATGGGGTTCTAAGGAAGAGTATGACATCTCTGTCCAGTCCATTTTTGCCAGATCATAGAAATGTCTGGACATCAATATGTCTGGAGGCATGAAGATAGAAAAGATGGCTTTAATTCTCAAGATGTCAAGCCAGGAAAAGAGCTGAGTACTTATGAATTCCAAGCCTTCCCTCTACCCTATTTTATGTGTAAGAAAATAAGGCCCAGAGAAATTAAGTAGGTATCCTGCGGGGACAGAGCTAGTCAATCTAAGTAGGAAAAGAACTGTAGTGAAACTCACTTGGGGCAGCTGAAAGGTTACTAAAGGTCTGTGAGCAAGGAGCATCGCAGGCAAAAGGCACAAAGGGTTTCCAGCCAAAGACATCTCCAGCCTTCACCCCTCAGGACTCCCACTGTTCCCATGCTGATGGAATATTTTGGTAAAAGATAAAACCTGGGGAAAAGCAAGGAAAGAGATGTAGATGGGAGCACAAGGAAGCAAGGGTGAGTGAGAACTCTGTGGACCAGAGAGGTCCCCTGACAACTCCACCCTAGACTGGCCTCATCAGAGAGGTGTGATCACCAGCATTCACTCCAGTCCAGGCTAATTCTAGCCCTGTGGACATCACCCCATCCAACACGAACCCGGGTCCCAGAGCTCGCCTTACCAGGACACTGTTTCTGCTGCATCACACCTAGAATCACCATAACCCATGAGAGGAAGGTCAGAGAAATGCTCAGAGTGGATCTGCACAAAGATTTGTCTTATCTCCCCTCTGAGGTGGGAAGTTATTTCTGGAGAGAGGGCAAGGAGCTGTGTCTTACTCATCTAAGTAAGCCCCTCAGTAAGGCTTAATATAGAGCCTTGCTCGTGCTGGACTCTTAAACAAACACCCCCACACATCTTATAACTAACTCATTCAGCCTTTACCATGCTTCTTTGGCATGACCAACAAACTGGAAGCAGCATCTTTCAGCAGTAAACACTCAAGGTGCCTTACTAGACTTCCTGCCACTAGCGATCTGGGGTAATTCCCTGTGGCCCCATTACAGCGGGAAGAGCCATTTCACTTCCCAGCTCCTTTCTTTGTTGTTTGTCTCTACCCACCAATCAGTTAGAAATTTTCAATAGCCTCTGAACTCCATCGTTTTCCCTTTTAAGAAGCAAAGCATAGCTAAACTCATCTGGACCTCAGATGGGGTCTGCCTTTTCTAAGATGAAGAAGCCAATCATTTAAAGAAGTGAAACAAAAGATCCAGGCAGAGAATGCGTGAGGATGTGAAGAACATATCCACGGTGAACAGCAATAAACAAGCTTAACAGAGACCTCGCCTGTCCCTTCTGTGTGTCAAGGAGAAAGTGCTCCAGTTTATACATATTCTGGATAGACACAGAAGAGTGAGACGAGTTTATTAGAAAGATGCTAGAGAGGAGAAGGGAGGTAACACAGGCCGAGAAGAGGGAGTCGCAGGAGCATGTTGGTGTGCAGGATGGGCCCTGTTTGGAGAGTCCCGCACAACCTCCTGATAGAGTTTGCCTGGATTACATATTTCAAAGGACTTCTCAGAATGGTGGTATCTGAGTCAGGTGGCCAAAGAGAGATGGTTGGGTCACAGAGGGTTCTGCATCCTTCCCCCTTTCACTTACGAGGAACCAAGAACAAAAGAGCACCTTTGCTGGACTTGGCCCAAGGAAACAAGCTCTGCCTAGGTCCACTTACTTTCCACTACGTACAAGAGGGAGAAAGAGTAGAAAAGAGAAAAATATGGGCTCTTGCCCTTACAACAGAGAATCCCTGCCCTTGGTCCAAGATTATCCAACATTTGTCTTGGCTTCTAACTAATTGGATATTTCCTCTTCCCTTGCTGAGTGTGGTTTGCCCAGAAGTGGTGGGTAGAGCCCTGGCAGGAGCAGATGGCTGACAGTCCACCTCCCCCATCCTTGGTATCCAATATGAACATTTGTCTACATAGAAATAATAAAGCAAAATGATAGAAATAATTGTGAACATTTACTAAAGCAGCATTGAGGCATGCATTGAAAAGTATCTAGCATGTAATACCTACTTCACATACATTTTAGTAATCACAAAACCCCATGAGGTCTGCATTATTAATATCATCTCTGTTTCATGGATAAGGAAATTGACACATAGCTCTGTGATCTGTGATGCAGAGAAATACAGAATGTTCTGGAAGACCAAGAAGGTGGAGGAGGCTCATACGACCTAATTTGACAGGAACAGATAAATACGATATAAACAATGATCTTGGAGTCATCCTTGACTCCTCTCTCTCTCATTTTCCATTTTCAATTTATGAGAAAATCCTTTCAGCTCTACCTTCAACGTATTTCTACGTTCTGACCACCGTTCACTACTTTCACTGTTATTGCTCTGGTCCAAGTCACCATCCTCTCTCTCTAGATCTGCAGTAGCCTCCTAATTGGTCTCTCTGCTTCCACTCTTGCTCCTCTTTAAACTCTTCTCAACACAGCAGGCAGATCCAACCTGTGAAAATCTAAGGCAGTTCAGACCCTTCTGCGCAGATCCCTCCAATGGCTTCCTGTCTCACTCACAGTAAAATCAAAGACCTTAAAATGACCGAAAGTTCTGTGCAAAATCTAACCTCCATATTTCTATTTTCTATTTTTCTGTCCTTTCCTTGCTGTTCTTCAGATACACTGGCCTCCTCATCCCATAAAGAGACCAGACACACCCCTCCCTCGGAGCCCTTGCATGGCTTGTTCCCTTTCCCAGGAATGTTCCACCCACAAACACTCCTAAGCTTTGCTGCCTTCCAGTCTTTTCCAGAAAGTCATCTACCAGTGAGGCTCTCTCTGGGACATGCTGTTTAAATTTCCCTGCTAATTTTTCTCCTTAGCACCAATGACAACTATTTACCATATTTCATCATTTCTAAGATTTTTTTTTTCATATACTCACATTTTTGAAATCAAGATGTATCCTAGAGTTGATGATGTGTCCTGACTTGGGTTCTCCTAAGGGCAGGCTTGGGTCTGGAGCACTAAATACCAACTGTCGTATTCCAGTCATTAACCCCACCATGCTTTGGGGCTATGTATTTGCTCTGGGCTGGGCAGCCAAGCAGATCAAAAGACACCGTGGTGTATACAGGAGGTAGAACACAGCAGCACTGAAACCACAAGCATCAGCTTTAGCTGGCACATATTTGTTTGTTTACCATTAAATTTCTTTTGTAGTCCCAGGATGGCATAGAAACCTCAGTCCTCTGGCTCTTCCTTGAATCTCATATTTGCAAGACTCCTTTGTCTATGTATACATTAATACATTATGTACCTTTTTTCCTGTTACTCTGTCTATTGTCAACTTATTTCAGCAGATGCAGACTGGAAACTCTGGAGGAAGAAGGAAATTCTTCTTGCCTCTGCAAGCTAAAAGACTAAAGAATATTGCAATGTTTCATTTAGGTATTTCTAAGACACAAGAATTCTTTGGGGAGCAAAAATGCCTAGCCAAAGACAAATGGGGGCTTTTGGAAAGTTTCCTCTTTTCCAGAACACTTCTTCTCACACATCTTACAATCACCAATATCTTTGACTTGATGAAAGATGACAATGCTCTCACTTACTGCCTGTCTCTGCCCCTAGAAACTAGTCTTCATGACAGCACATAGTTCTCCAAAATGAATAAAAGAAGAGGAAACTACCCTTTCCAGATATGCCTGGTACACAGTAGGACTTCAGCTCATCACTGTTGAATGAATGAAGGGAACGAAGAAATACTAAATGCAGATGCAGTAAAATAAACTATCATGAGGTTCTTCCCTTGAAGTTATAACCACAGGCAAGTTTAAAATCAATTTTTTCAGGATTGTCCAGTGGCTTTGTGGCCAGAGCTGGTTTTCCTGATGTGATTAGTGACACTGGTCTCCAGAAAAGTTCTAACACTCTTTACCCTATGTCTTCCCAAGAAGGAGTCTGGAATATAATCAAAGCCAAGGATGCCACTATGGTACCATGCTGTGGAGTATAGGTGGCTGGCAAGATTTCTGGGGTAGGAGTGGAGGAAAGGCTTTTGGAGTAAGGAGCAAGAGTCAGATGAAGGCACCTGCATCTCTGTGGTGTATTCTTGCCTCCAAAAGTCTTATGTTTCTTTGAGATGCATTTTTCTTTCTTCTTCCACACTGGGCATTACTGCAGCAGGAATAGCCAGTAGGAGAAGGAGGCCCACTCACCCCTGAAAGGCCGAGCAAGAAAAAAATTTAAAAAAAAGCCTGGGATAGTAGGCAGCGCCTCAGTTGGCTTATTTGATCTTTGGTGTCATCTGTGGTCTAAGAAAGAAATGACCCTTTCCTTGGGGAGCTGGGTTTGGTCACACATGAGTTATAGCTATTTCTTCTGACCCAACCCAGCTTCCCAGCACTGGGATTCCCTACAGAGATTACCCACCAAAGCCAAATAGTCATAAATGAATATTTTCTTTTCTTCAGAAAGCCCCCTGAAGGTACTTTGCATATGATATTTTACATGAGTTGGCAGCTGCATGGAGAGAAGGCAGTTTCACATTGTTTGAACATATTTTTCTCTCATTCCAAGGAAACTCTACAAACTCAATATTTATAAAGGCGTAGTAATGTGATTGTGTGTCTAAAGAGTTCCTACTGTCTCGATTTCTGTATCTTCAAAATGTATTATGGTGCCACACAAATAATTGATACTCAAAAAATTTGCCAGAGAAGGTAAAGTTTCATAATAAGTAAGCCAATACTCACCGAGAGTTTGCCTTAAAGGTTTTTCCCTACCACTTTAAATAAAAACATTAATAAGCGGAACATGGTTCTGTTTAATAGTGGGCAAGTCACCTCTCCTTCTAGACTTCTGTTCTCCCATCTATAAGACTGAAGCATGAGCCATACGATCCTTAATACTCTCCTACCTCTAATGCTTAATAGATCAATGTGATTCAATTTGCCAAATTTCCAGTCACTGTTTGTTTTCTCCAGTAACAAACTCAATGGGCCAATGCCCTATCATGTACAATGCACTCAGAGCTCTCAGTATATACCCACGTGTGAGAAGAAGTGTTCTGGAAAAGAGGAAACTTTCCAAAAGCCCCCATTTGTCTTTGGCTAGGCATTTTTACTCCCCAAAGAATTCTTGTGTCTTAGAAATACCTAAATGAAACATTGCAATATCGTTTAGTCTTTTAGCTTGCAGAGGCAAGAAGAATTTCCTTCTTCCTCCAAAGTTTCCAGTCTGCATCTGCTGAAATAAGTTGACAATAGACAGAGTAACAGGAAAAAAGGTACATAATGTATTAATGTATACATAGACAAAGGAGTCTTGCAAATATGAGATTCAAGGAAGAGCCAGAGGACTGAGGTTTCTATGCCATCCTGGGATTACATAAAGAATGGGGGTTCAAGGCTTCTCAGGGGAAGTGGCATCACAGGCTATGAAAGGCTCATGGGAGGAAAGCATGGCGAGCTAAGGCTGTCTTGTTAGGAAGATAAGAATCTCTCAGGTAGCTGCTCTCAGAGAGAATAGATGGTACCTGGTGACAAAAGGTTTCTCTGTCAGACCTCTAAAAGCATCATACTTTCAGTCACCTTTTCCTGTGAGTTAAGTTCTTTCTAGATCTGGATAAAACAGATAGGGGGCTTCACAGAGAGCCTGTTTTCGTTGCTGTTCGCATCACTGTTTATTTCACTAAGGTAGATTTGCTCTACAGATACAAATCTCTCCCGCAAAGTACAGCTTTTCAGAGCTATTTCTGTGTCTGCAGCCCCTCTGAATCCATATAAAAATATGCCAAGGAAGATTATTTGGGGGTGCCAGGTTTTGGTTTCCTTCAAGCTCTTTGGCCAATTACATAAACACAAACAGCTTTAAGCTCTTTGGTCTATTACCCAACCGCCAATAGCTTTACTCAGTGTGCTGATTGGTGGTGTCTATACAGCAAAGAGAAAGTGGATGAGCTGTCCTGCAGCAAACTCACTATTGCTTTTGTCTGTCCATGTTCCCTCTGTTCTGATGCAAACTTCTCTTGTTTCTGGATGTCACTTCTACAACTCCCCTGTACCCACAGCATGCAACCACAACTCTTCAACTTGCATGAAAGGCCCCTAGTCCTCTGGCCTAAATTTAATCACCCTGACCTTACTTTACTTCCTCCACATACTTAATGCTTCAGCCAAACTCCCTTTCTGAAAACAAACACAAAAAGAATGACTCATTCTGCAATTGACTGGATATGAGAGGTTAAGGGGATGGGAGATTCAGAACTGACTCCTAGAGATGAAGCTAAATGAAGTATGTAATCACCATTAATGCAGCACTACTCATGGACAAGGAAGTTAAATGGAGAGAATAACACCTCACCCCTGGAAGTACAAGATAAGATGTGACATATAGTAAACTAAGTAGTTGCCTCACGTGAAACATATTGAAATAACAATATTATCTAAAATATATTGCATGTCAACCATATACCAGGCTCTCAGCTGTCATATTCACATACTTTCTTTGGTATATATTTATCATGGTGCACTACATGATATTTTGAAATGAGTGCAGAATGTAGCATGGTTAGATCAAGTTAATTAACATTCATTACCACACATACTTTTTTGTGATAAGAACACTTTTACCTACTGTTTTAGCAATTTTTAATAATACAACACATTGCTACTAGAGTCACCATGTTGTACAATAGGTCTCTTGAACTTATTCCTACTATCTAACTGGAATTTTGTACCCTTTATCTTAGCTGATTTGATCTCAAAACCCTCTGGATGTAGACACTACCATTCTTATTTTACCAACAGACTTCTAAGGCTCAGACAAGGGCAAAGCTATACGACTTATAAAGCAAAAGATCTGGGATACAAACCTAGGTATAACTTCAATGGTCTTGCTCTTCTCCCCTTATGTCATATTGCCTAAAAATAGGAATTTAAGTAGGGTCTACATGAAACAGAATAGTGTATATATATACATATATCCAGAACAATGGTGCATACATACAACAGACATACTTTAAATACAGAGACTTAAAGTGCCACTGCTAGTGTCTGAAAAGTTAACACCATATTTGATGGTTGATTAGGTCCAATCAACAGATTAGTTTTGTTTGTTTTTGCTTTTGTTATAACCTAACAGCTGTAACTTCATTGACTGCGTATGTGTCTCTTTGGAATGCTTTTGTCTGACAGTAATGGAAAACCCAACTTAAAGGGCTCAGAGCAATAAGGAAGACAGTAAATTATCTCATGGAATCATAAGGGCATAGCTTTTGTTCTCGGGCTTAACTGGCACTCTTTCTAATCTTCCTGGTCAGCTACACTCAGGACCTTGACCCCTTTTCTTTCATCCTTTGTTATCACTTTAGGGTCACAGGAGAGCTTCTACAACTCCACATTCGTGTCCTTTCAGTGATGTCCCCTCAGGATGAAGGGAAGATGTGCTAAATTCTTTCTCTCAATAGGCTCTGTCTTTTTATTTGGAAATGAAGCTTCTTGTGGGTCTCCTTCCTATGTCTCACTGGACAGAATTAGGTTATGTAGTAAACCAAACACTAGAAGAGAATATGAGATTCCCCTAGCAGCTTTAGGTCAAACAAAGTCCATTTTTTTAAGGGGATGAGATGGGGCTTTCTTTCATAAAAACAATCACGCAAATGCCTACCAGTCAGGTTGAGATTAGAACTTGGGTCCCCTAAGTTTCTGTCAAGAATGACTAGAGAATTAGCTCCTGCAATCTAAACCTGACCATGAAGAACCACCAGCAAATCAACCATTCAACTTTGAAGGCTGCTTTCATTATTCAGTAAGGTATATTTTGATGCCCATATTTTAATGCACAAATAAGAGTGGAATGTTAGTCCCAACATGTTTCCCAAAACCAAACACTATCAACAGATCTCTCTTCAGATGAAGAGGAAAATGATTATTTGGAACATAGCTCTTGGCCTGAATGCCATTTCATACCCAGCCTCAGACAGCTCCAACCACAAGCCACTCTATCCAAATGGATCTACACTGGGTATCAACACAAGAACAGCTGATGTGGAGTGAAGAGCCTGCGTCTGGAACCGGGATTGGATTCAATGCCAGGCTCTGGCACTTACACTCTCTGTGAACCTCAGCTGTTCTGTATGGAGACAGGGAAACCCTTCAGGGCAGGGACTGTGTGATGATCACCCCTCCAACTTCAGTTCATACCAAATGGCTAGCAAACTGCTGCGACTCAATAAATTCACACACTCATTCATTCATTCGTCAAGGCCAAGTCCTATCTAGGGGGTGGAGATACAATAATGAATAAAACAGATACACCTCATGTTCTCATAGCCTTAGTTTAGCTAACAGGTGATACAGACAAGGAAATAGGCAGGTACAGAAAGGTATGATAGGTGTCTCTACGGCAGGGAGGGGTCTCTTGTGGGAACACAATGGAGACAGGTTAGAAGGCCATGGGATGCTCACTTATGAGATGATGTATAAGCTGGACTTTGAAGTACAAGTAGAAATTATCCACATGAGGAGGGAAGAGAGAGGAAAAGCACCCCAGGGGGATGAAACAAAGACTTGGAAGCAAGAGACAACTATATGTCCTTGAGGAAGTAAGAGTAATTTCAATTGACTGGACTGTAGAGTACACATGAGTTTGCCATTGGCAGTAGGGTGGGTTGGTGATTGGTGTTAGGGGTAGTGAGAGTAATAAGAGATGGGGCTGAAGAAGTAGACAAAAGTCAGATCTTAAGTCCTGAAAAAAAATTTTGTTCAATATCCCAAACGCATGAAAGGGCTTTAAGCAGATGAATAAAATTATCATATTTGCATTTTTTTACATATTGATTTGGCTGCTGTGTAAAGAATGAACCAAATGAGGCAAAGACTGATGATATGAAGGTTAATTAACAGGCTATTAAGATAGGCCAGGCTAGAGATGATAGGCTAAAAGTATACAATGAAAATGCCATTACCTGACCCATCTTTGTCACAGGCATGTTTATTCTTTCATCCCTTTATGCATTGACTAACTCACCCAACTGTAATTAACTAAGCCAGGCACCCTGCTACAGGTGTGGGTTGGTCTCCATCACAGCTCTCAAGGGTTACAGTCTAGCAGAAAAGACAGACTGGTGAGCCAACCACTACATTGTTGTGACAAATGCTGTAAGAGTAGAGTGGTAATATGGGTGTTTTCTGTTTGTTACTTTACCTTTTCCCCTTTCTCCTGATAACACAGGCTCTCTTTTTTATGGGAAATCCCATAGAATTCTACGTGGTTTGAGCAATCAAGCATATTTGTTCCCATGACCACAGAGATGATGTGAGTTGGGGCATATAAATCTACCAGAGATGGGCAAGATCCCACAATCATATTTAGCCCATACATGCACTGAGAGAGAGAAGGTCTGTCTACTTTAGGATTTTGACTTGTAAGGACAATGAAGATAGCATTGCAAGGGTCATGTTGCCTCCACACTCAAATTGTCTGTTGAAATTAAAGCTAGGGTAAGCAGAGCCAAAAGGTAGAAAGAAAAAGTACACCAACGCCCAGATTATAACATTTAAACCTTCAGATTATGTCTGTCATCTCTCTATCCTAGTTATATGGGTCAACATTCCCCTTTTAGGACTACGCAAGTTTGAATTGGGTTTCTGTTGCTTACATCTAGAAGAATCTGAATATAAATGGACCCATAGATATACAAAGGACGAGGAGTATAATGTTGCTTGTAGAAAAAGAAAAGTTTCCCAGAAGAGGTGATCTTGAGCTGAATCTTAAAGCATAAGAGGATAGCATCATCCAGGTGATAGGAGTAGAAGACAGAGGCATTCCAGGCACAGAGAATTGAATACACAAAAGTTGAAAGCATAAAAGACAAAAGGAGTGAACAGGGAAGCCTAAGTTTTCTAACACTGAAGAACACATGAATATAAATGGACAAGTGCATATGTGTAGTAAGCTGTGTGAGGAGGCGGAGTCTGGAGCCATAGGAAAGAAAGATCCAAAGAGGTCCCCTTTTCCTCCTGTGCACACATCTCCCCAAACTCATATATAACTAGATTGGGGAGAAGATGTGTGTTGAGTTGTTCTCTCCTGATTAACTTTAGGATAATCTTGGATCTGTTGCCCTCTTATTTTCACATCTAAAATCTGTTTTTGTGTCTCTAAGACTTGTTCATGATAGCCCCTGTTTTCAGTTTTTCTTATTCCTCCTATTCTCTAAAATCCTTTAAGACTTTACACAAACACTACTACCTTTAAGAAGCCTTACTTGATTTTTCCAGGCAGAATTGTGCCTTTTCCTCTGGGATGCCACACCCTTGGCGTGTGCCTCTGTTAAACGCACATTTCATTATGTTTCACATGAAACTAATTTTTGTATGTTCCCAGTATTGTGGGGTCTTTGAGAATACGAACCTTGATTTTTCATCTTTGGGGAGCCTAGCATAGTGTCTGGACACTAGAATTGTCATGGAAGTGCTTTTAAAAGTGATGTAAGTACTGACAATAAAACTTTAACCAGCTCCAAGAGTTTCAGTTTGAGCTCAAAAGCAACACCAACAATGAAAATCCAAAGCCTAAGAATATCGTTTGAACTTCCTGGGTTGGAAGATAGTTACAAATCTTTAACTTCCAAAGCTTTTCATTAAAACTAGAAGAAAATGTGAGACCAGTTGTGCTCACAGTATTTCAGCTTGACAGTTTCTGGGCTTAGCTGGAGTCAATGAATGAACTGAAATAATGGGGAAAACCCACCCACAAGGCCTTTTGAAGCAAGAAGAGAAGTAAGGGAATCTGACCATCTTACTTCTGTGCTTCTGGGACATTTGTCAAAGTGCCAAACAGATTAAAAGGGAAAAAATCCACTCACCATATTCCAGATTTGCAAATAATACATGTTGTTATGGCATCATAATGACAATCATTTGAAAAATTTTATACAGATGTCTTAGTGTCAGGCAGATTCAAGTTATGGGAGGTCTTTCTGCCAATATGGCTCGTTCGCTGACCATTCAGCAGGTGGAAAGCATGAAACAGATTTCTTGGTTGTGAAGGAGTCTGAAAATACACATACTTAAGCCTGAAAGATTCACAGATTTGTTCTGTGTCCCTTTCCTGCAAGGTGCAAAAAAGATACAGATTCAGTGGAGCACCTTGATAATCAACCAATCCTTCAGGGTGGTCCAAAGGCCCCTGAGCTATAGAAACTGTGCTCACCAGGCCTGCCCTTGTGGGCAACTTCCAGAACTAAGCTACAGAGGCCAGAGCATCAAACTTTATGAAGTGGGACTCAGGATTTACAAATAAGGTCCATAAAACTTTAATACACATATGAGCCATGCTTACATTGCAAAGTTAAGTTTAAAGAAATGACTTAAGTGCACTTAGCATAATAAACCAACTACACACAAAAATGCATATGTACATGTGTGCAGATATGTGCCTCTGTGTGTATGTGTATATATATGTATATATATATATGCATATTTTGTGGATGCAAGCTGTGACCACCGTCACAAGAGAAAGATTCTTGACACGTTTACTGCCACCCAGGAGCTAGACCACAGCCTTGCTGATCCAGAAAAATATTCTCAATCTACTCAGAGATGGCTAAACCTGAGGGTTAACCTGACACTAACTAAATTAACAGGGAAATAACAATGCATTATTCCACAGTAAACATTTCACTTTAGCAGCCAGAATCCTTACGTAACCTACCATTCTGCTTTCCCAAGCTTGAGACACAGGGAAAGCCACTATAATAATCAGAAGTTTGCTGAGTATCTCAGTTAGGACTCTCAGTTGCAAATGGCAGAATTCCTGATCCAAAAGGACTAAAGCACTTGTCTCATGTAACTAAATATTAATACTTCAAAAGAATATCTTCAGGTACAACTTGGTCAGGGCAGGGCCTGGTCACTTGCTCTCCATTGCTCAGCTCTGCCTCCCTCCACGTGGCTCCTTCCTCAGACAAGATCTCTTTCTGGGACATGAAAAACATGCAGCAGATTCAGATCTTGAATCCTCTCAAATGAAACACTGTGGATAAACAGCAAGCTCCTTTTCCAGAAGTCTATCCCAAATTGTGGCTGTGTATCATGTGCCCATCCTTGAGCCAGACAAGGTAACCAGAGAAAGATGATACCCAGCTGTGCTTGGTCCCAAGAGTTGGAAAATTATGTCCCACCAAAACCACTGGAATAAGAATACATTAATATACTACAGGTATACCTCACAGATATTACAGGCTTGGTTTCAGATCACCACAATAAAGCAAGCCATGTAAGTCTTTTGGTTTCACGGTGCATAGAAAAGACATGTTTATGTTATACTTTTAATCTATTAAATCTGCAATAGCATTATGTCTAAGAAAAACAATGTGCATACCTTAATTTAAATTAAAAATAATGTATTGCTAAAATACTAATGGTTTTCTAAGCCTTCAGCACATTGTGATCTTTATGCTGGTGGAGGGTCTTGGCTTGATGTTGATGGCTGATGACTGATCGGGGTAGTAATTGCTGAAAGTTAGGGTGACTGTGGCAATTTCTTAAAATAATATCACCGTGAAGTTTGTCACATAGATTGATTCTTCTTTTCACATACACACACACACACACACACACACACACACACACACACACAGAGAGAGAGAGAGAGAGAGAGAAATTTCTGTATTATGTGATGCTGCTTGATAGCATTTTATCCACCATAGAACTTCTTTTAAAATTGGAGTCAACTCTCTAATATTCTGCTTTACCAATTAAGTTTATAAGCCTTACTTTGTAATCGTTTATAATATTTGTAATATTCTAAATTATTTGTTGTCATTTCAACAATGTTCACAGTGTCTTCCCCAGAAGTAGATTCCATCGCAAGAAACCACGTTGTTAATCTCATAAGAACAATGCCTCATTTGCAAAGATTTTATCATGAGATTGCAACAGTGCAGTCACATTTTCAGGCTCCACTTCTAATTCCAATTCTCTTGCTATTTCCACCAAATCTGCAGTGACTTACTCCAGTGAAGTCTTGAATCCCTCAAGTCATTCATGAGGATTGGAATCAACTTCTTCCAAACTTGTGTTAATGCTGATATTTTGACCTTCTCCCATGCATCATAATGTTCTTAATAGAATCTAGAGTGGTGAATCCTTTCCAGAAGGGTTTCAACTTATTTTGCTTAGCTACCTTAGAGGAATCACTATCTATGGCAGCCATAGTCTTATAAAATGTATTTATTAAACAATAAGACTTGAAAGTCAAAATTACTCTTTGATCCTGGGCTGCAGAATAGATGTATTAGCAGGCATGGAAACAACACTAATCTTGTTCTGCATTTCCACCAGAGTTTTTGGGGTGACCAGGTAAATTGCTAATGAGCAGTAATATTTTTAAAAAGATATTTTTTCTATTAATAAATCTGTAGGTCTTTATAATGAACTCAAAATATTCAGTAAACCATGCCGTAAACAAGTATACTATAATCCAGGCTCTATTATTACATTTATAGAACACAGGCAGAGTCAATTTAACATAATTATTAAGGACTCTGGGATTTTCAGAATGGTAAATTAGCACTGGCTTCAATTTAATATCACCAGCTGCATGCCTGACCCCTAAGAAGAGAGTCAGCCTATCCTTTGAAGCTTTGAAGACAGACATTGACTTCTCCTTTCTAGCTATAAAATCCTAAATGGCATTTTCTTCCCATAGAAGTCTGTTTTATCTACTCTGAAAATATGTTGTGTAGCGTAGCCACCTTCCTCAATGATCTTAGCTAGATCCTCTGGATAGCTTGCTATAGCTTCTATATCATAACTTGCTGCTTCAGCTTGCACTTTTATATTATGGAGATGGCTTTTTTCCTTAAACCTCATTAAAAAAAAAAAAAAAAAAAAAAAAACTCTGCTAGCTTCCAAAAATTTCTCTACATCTTCCACACTTCTTTCAGCCTTCATAGAATTGAAGAGAGTTAAAGCTTTGCTCTAAATTAGATTTTGGCTTAAGACAGTGTTTTGCCTGGTTTGATCTTCTATCTAGACCACTATAACTTTCTCCATATCAGAAATAAGGTTGCTTCACTTGTTACCATTCATGTATTCATTAGAGCAGCACTTTGTATTTCCTTCAAGAACTTTTCCTTTGCATTCACAACTTGACTGTTTGGTGAAAGAGTTCTAGCTTTCAACCTAGCTCAGCTTTGTATGTTCCCTCTTCGCTAAGCTTAATCATTTCCAGCTTGTGATTTAAAATAGGAGATGTGTGACCCTTTCTTTCACTTGAACACTTAAAAACCATTGTAGGGTTGTTAATTGGCCCAATTTCAATATTGTCTCTCAGGGAATAGAGAGGCCCAAGGAGAGGGAGAGAGATGGGATAAGGGTTGGTTGGTGGAGTGGTAATAACACACACATTTACTAAGTTCCTCATTGTATGTGGTCATAGTTTGTGGCACCAAAAACCAATTACAATGGTGACATAAAAGATCACTGATTAGAGATCACCATGACACACATAATAATAATAATAGAAAAGTTTGAAATACTGTGAGATTCACTAAACTGCAACAGAGACAAAGTGAGCACATGCCTTTGGAAAAATGGTACCGATAGACTTGCTCAACCCAGGGTTGCCACCATACCTGTGAAGTGCAATAAAGCAAAGCACAATTAAGCAAGGTATGCCTTTATTTTGATAAGGCATGTAGGAGATCATAGGTGCATAAACCACCCTGCAAAAGTGTAAAAGCACAGATGGTCACTGAATGGTCTTTGCAGAAGAATAGAGTTAGGTACCCATAGAGCTCATTCTGCAGAGTGAGACACTGTGTCAGGATGGGGCTGATTTTCCAACGGCCCTGACAAAGAATCTGAGCTCTACACCAGTAGGCCTCTTTCTCTATCTGTCTTCCATCCAAGACTTATCTTGATATTGCTTAATAATTGCCATTGTTAAGGTAGAGTTGCTTAATAATTCTTAGATATATGTTCAGTAAATATCAGCTTGAAGGATTGCCAAGTCATATGTCTGAAGATAGGGGCACACATCTAAGCCTAGTCCAGTGACAGTCTTTTCCATATAAGGAAAACACTTAGTTCTTTCACCTCTTTGGCTGATTCATCCCCACAAGTAACTTTTAGAAAGTACAAATAATAGATCAGTTTTCCCAAAGGAGGAAACTGAAGTCCGGAAATGAGAAGCATCAGATCTAACACTTGAACTCTTTATTGCTGAATCAACTAAGCAATCTTTTCATACTCCTCACTCAGGAGCCCTTGCCCCATGACACCTTTCTCTGCCTGGTTCTTCCTCAGTCAAAAGCACTAATTATCTTAACCTTTGCTTCCTCATAGAGCATCGGTGAGGGTTCCATCTGCCAACAGGGCAGACATTCTCTAGGTTACAGTCCTAATAATTAGCTGTGAGACCGCCTGAAGGCTGTATTAAAGTGCATGGAAACCAACACCAGCATTCTCCTGCTTGCCTGTCTCTCCTTGGGGTTTCACAGTGCCACCACTGGCCATGGTGATTAATGAGTTAATAATAACGATGAAAGTTTTTGGGTGCTTGAGCAGAGGGTAGCTGTCCACCAAAATGGATTAGCCTGGTCCACCGGGCGTGGCCCTGGAGGGACAGCTGTTCCATGTTCCTCCAGGGACCTTGTTTAGCACCAATCACCTTGTCATAAGGATATATTAAGGGGAAAGCAATTCTGGCTGCCTGCTCAGAAATACTGACCACTCCGGTTGCTTGATGATTCTGAATTTGCAGAGCTGGCCGTGCCCCAGAGGAAGCAGCACAGAAGGGGAGCTGAAGGTCTGGCTTCTTAGCCTGCTCTAGGGTTAATTTAATATGTGACTTTGGAGAAGTCACTTCCCTCTGAGTCTGTTTCCTCACCTAGAAGATTGTAGGACTAGGTGATTCCCAAGACTCTTTAAAAGAGAATCTGTAATCCTATTACTTAAGTTACTAAGTAGACCATCGGTAACAGCAACTCATCATCCTCTTTAGGAGTGTTTGTTGTAAAAATTGAGTCAAAGCTTTCAGTACAGGATGAGTTTCCCAGTTTGACGCAACAGAAGAATAACCTGAATTCAGTGTTAAACCCTCAGTCTCCAGTGCCACCCCACACAGAAAGGATCAAAATCTCCTGGGAAAGACTCTGAAATCTGTGTTTTTAACAAACATCTCTGGTGAGTCTCTAATGGCTCAAGTTTGGAAAACACTGAAAGAGACTCAATGGTATGCGTGCAGCATCTGCAGAGATCCCAGATTCATGGATCTCAAGCTTGTCGGCACATAGGAATCATCTGGGAGCTTTAAAAGCCCTGCCACCCTGGTGCCGTCTCCAGAAATTCGGACTTAATTGGGCTGGAGTGCAGCCTGGGGTTTCAGGGTTTTAAAGATTCCTCAGTTGATCCTGATATGCAGTCTGAACTGAGAATCTCTGCCTTAAACCCCAACTGTATGTGATTCCTGTGTCTTCAACATTCCTCCTCCACCACCATTGGGGTAAGGGGCAGTCCAAGAGAGCTCAGACATTCTTGTAAGGACAACACCGTCATCTAGCACCTGGTAAAGACTCTGATGACAGAAGGACCGATTCTTATTTCCCATGCACCAGCGTGGCAGCAAGGGATGGAGGTCTTCTTGTGTAAATGGGAGCATCAATTGCTCCCTCCGTGTTCCTGGGAAAGTGGGACTCACACTCTGCCTATTCACATCACAGTGTTCAATGAACAATACTTGTAATGAGGATCAAGAGAGGTTTTAGGAGATCACGGGGATCTTCTCAGAGTCCCCAGATACTTGGCAAATAATTGCCACTGGACATATTTATCACTTTCATTCAATTTTTTAAAAAGCAGAAATAGTGGTAACTTTAGCTATCTTTTTCTAAGCTCCAGTCGTATCCTCTGCACTGGGCTAGACCCAACAACCACTACCACTCACCCTCACCCCACCTGCAGAGAGGAGGACTCTCCCTGCTTGTTTTTTCCCAGGCTAGAAAACTCAACTTCAGAGACTTGAAGGTCATTCTGCTGGCACAAAACAGAGGTCTAAGCCCTCATCTGTCATACTGCAGGCCAGCCCCAGGCCCCACGCCACACCACCCTGTAATTTATTTGGTAGATTGTTTTATTTCTGAGTAATAAAGTCTCTTCCTCTGCCCACCATCTAATTCCATATAATTTACATGAAAACCCTGTCACCAAAGTATTCTCTCTGTGGGAGACATCAGCTCCTGTCAGCCTTTTGAAATGTCTAGAGCAAAAGCTGGAAGCTTGTCTTGCAGCATTTAAGCAATCAGCATATGTCTATTAAGGGAGAAGCATCCATTTTGAGAGTGACTTGACATTTTAAAAATGTCTATTTGTTACCAACAATATCTTTTCAAACCTTTCAAAATCCCGTAACACCAACAAAATCAGCTAGCATGCAGGTGAGCCTATCTTCCCTGTCACTGTCTGAGCAGTGATATTTCAGTACTGAAAGGAGATGTGTGTGTGTGTGTGTGTGTGCATATGTGTGTGCATGTATGTGTGTGCATGTATATATGTGTCTATGTGCAAGTATATGTGAAAGGCACATGCCTGTGTATATATCTGTATGTGTGTGTGCATGCATGCACTCATGTGCAGACAAAACAGAGGACTCTAACGATGAAGTAGACGTAGGACAGAGACAAGAAGAACCTGAGTCCACCCAATTCTTTCATCAAGCAAAATGAAGGATCTGAAGCTATTACCAGCCCTTAAATTTCTGCTCTTCTTCAGTAATTAATCAATCAGCTTGGGACTCATGCTTCTCATCTTTAAAAAGACAAAACAATTATTTATGGAATTGATTTCCCCCTTGATCACTTAAAATTCTCAGCAAGTCACTTAATTTCTCTGTGCCTCAGTTTCCTCATAGAATTATTATGAGGAATAAATGAGCTAATAAATGTAAAACAAAATATATGGAATATAATAAGCATTGTTGTTATTGTCATTCCTAACTCAAAAATATTGGTTTGTTCCATTTCACTATCTCGGGGAACAGATTAATGATATATTTCCTTTAATTGTCAATTTAGAAAACCATTTACCCCCATATTATAGATCAATAGAATATCTAGTCTTCCTCCTCCTAGGGTTTTCCTCTTTCTAAAATTTTCATGACCTTCCAAACATTGTTGATAGGCTCTACTAATCCACTCTGGTTTCCAGCTTGTCTCTTTTACAAAAAGCACCACAATTTTTTATAAGCTTGGACACAGTCTTCTTCCTTAACATCTCCCAAAAAAATCTATGTTGCTTGGGGTCCATGCACGAGGAACAGGAAAGAATAAAGCAAAGAGTGACTCATATCACTTCCAAGGTTGCACATGGGACTTACAAACTATTAATCCATCTTGGATTTGCATTCTGCAGCTGGAAGTCTTCCTAATGGAGGAGGCATCCAACCCTCACCAACAAAAAAGTCTCTGGCAACTTTGTCCTCCAGAGATCAGAGGACCATTTCTTGGTACCTAGTAAGAAGGAGGTTTCTTCCACAATCTCTGCCCACATCCAGCATAGGCTGGCTTCCTTTCTGACTCAGAGGGAGATAAAGCAGGGACATCCATTCTTCAGGAAGTACTCTGATCTTCCTTCCACCCACAGGGCAGTCTGATAACCCAAAACAGACAGGGTAATGGCTGTCTTGCCATTTGTTTAGCAAAGTCTGAGTTGATCAATTTTAAATAGCACTTCCTGAACATAGAGTTCAGCATAAATTCACATTTAGGAGAAATAATTCTTCCAGGACCATTCTAGAGAGATATATACTCAACTCACATTAAAAAGCCAAATTCTCAGTTTGGCAGAATAGTTGGTATCTGTTTTACTGATATGTAACCAAAGGGATTCAGGAGGAATTTTCCAAAAGATAATTAGTGTTCCTCAGCTGCAGGAAGCAAACATAGTCAGTGACCCTAAAATGTCCACACTCCAATGAAAGAAAAAAAGAATTAAAAATCCTCTTTTTTGGGTACCCCATACACCGGGTTGTTATAAAGGCAAAATAAAATGCATTTTCTGAACTTTAAGAGGGTATAAAACATTGGTCATAATTAATATGCTTCAGCCCCAATTTTCTCATATGAAAAAAAAACGGAATGATAATAATAGCTACCACACAAGTTGTTGTGATAATTAAACAGGATTTAATGTGTGACAATCTTAGATAAATATTAGGCACTATTTTTTATTTCCAAGTTCTGGTAGAAATTAATTATGTGTTGTGACTATGTTACTTCAGCACTCACCATTTATTTATTTATTTTATTTTTGAGATGGAGTTTCACTCTTTTTGTCCAGACTGGAGTGCAATGCATGATCTCGGTTCACTGCAACCTCTGCCTCTCGGGTTCAAGCGATTCTCCTACCTCAGCCTCCCAAGTAGCTGGGATTATAGGCATGCATCACCATGCCCGGCTAATTTTGTATTTTTAGTAGAGACAGGGTTTCTCTATGTTGGTCAGGTTGGTTTCGAACCCCCAACCTCAGGTGATCCACCCACCTCGGCCTCCCAAAGTTCTGGGATTACAGGCATGGGCCACAGCACCTGGCCAATACTCACCCTTCATTATCTGAAAATAAGGTTATTCCAGGTCTGATTCTCTGCAGGGATGCAGAGTCTTCCACACAACCACACCTAGGAAGTCCCTCCTGGGTGTGCTTTGTATTGAATATGATTCATTTTGCAATCCAACTGGGTTCTCAGCTTCTCACTGAAGTACTCCCTGACCAGCACAGGAATCCCATTTCTCAATGCTTATAGTTCTATAGTAATACTGAACACTGTCTAATTTTGTTTGCCAGTCTTTAAGATAATATTTCTAACTCTGAAATCAACCCATAACTTCCTCAAGGATGACCATTGCACCTCATTATTTATCTAGACAGTCTACATTATAACAAAAAGAGTAGGTGCATTTATTTCAGAGAATCTTGAATTCAAATCCTGCTTCTGTCACTTGTTAGTGGTCATATTTGGGGCCAGTTACTTTAGATTTCTGAGCATCAATCTCTTCATCATTAACTTGTGTATAAAGAGAAAGCATGAGAAGAGAACCTCAAAAATTACTCCAGTTGCCTGTCTGTGCAACTAGAGGCAGCAAAGCAATACACGGGAGATATCACCTGAGAGGGGACTTACATTCAAGTAGATTGCCACTGGCAGGAAAAAAGGATGACCAAAACCTTCTGTAGCTCCATGAGATCCACCCCTCACTTAGACACCTTGGCATACACAAGACCCTGGAGAAGGCTGGATCAACTTTTGAAAGGAGCCAAAAACCTTTTGGAACAAGCTAAGACCACAACACAAGTGTCCTGGAATTAAAATATGGGAAAAGCTTCCAGGATGGATCAGGTGGCCCTGACACAGGCTACCACAGGAGAATGGAGCAAGGGCTTCAGAGGGATATTTAGCAGAAGGAAAGAGAATCTGGGTGGAACACAAAAGTCCGGGTGCTTGAGTGGTGGCTGTTCAGGCACAGTAAAGAACTGAGTCTTAGAGACCTTCAACACATCACCACTGTCTCAGAAACACTGCTTGGGACTAATGGCTAGTCATGACAACTGGAACTAAGCCATCCTAAGCATTGGTAGCCTTGCTGTGAGCAATCTGGACATCAGTAATTACCACATTGTCAAAAAAAAAAAAAAAAAAAAAAAAAAAAAAAAAAAAAAAATCCATGTACCTATGAGAAACCAAGTTGTCTCATTGTCTCACTATCTTTGTAGAGCAAAGATACCTATGAGAAACCAAGCTGTCTCACTACCTTTGTAGGGAAATTGACTGTGTATACAAGTAGATGAATCTTACTTTCCACTCTCTAATGACTTGACATCTGCAGGCAGGACTCACCATGCTGGACGCAGAACATTTAGCAAATTAGGACACAGGGAGGCCTCAAGAGGATGACATAGACTCTTTTGCAATAGAGGTAGATATATCCTACAGTAATCATTCAAACAATGTAAGAAATACCAATGTGTCTGTGCCCCCAAGCTGGGGCATTAAGCTGAGTGCCAAGCTGCTGTGGCATCAGCCACATCAGGAGCATGAGGGTAGTAGCCTACCTCATACGTTGTTGTGTGGATTAAATAAAATAACAAATATGAAATCTCAGCATAAACATTCATTCTCTCCCTACCACCTTCCTGATTTCTGCAATGCTCAACACTGCACCTTATTATACATCGAAAAGCCTCAGGCACTTTCTGTACAGTAAGTGATACAAATATAAAGCTGGAGTCTGTAGAAGGTGGATGACGCCCTTCTGTTACTCCAGTGTCAAAGAAGATCTGGGCTTAAAGAGATCTCAGAGATCATGCCATACAATTGTCCTGCTCTACAGATGGGGAAAGAGATGTCTGGAGTGGTTAAAGAGACTGTCCATGGCCAAACAACAAGTGTCCTCATTCATAGATGCACTGTCACTCTACAACATCACATGGCCTCTTCTCACTCTTCTTATACCTAACACAGACAGCATTTAGCTTCTAATGCCTTTCACCAGCACAGAGTACTGGCACCTAGTTTTCCACCTGTTGGTCCATGCCTATTCAAATACATTAAATTGCCATCTCCACTGAGTTATTCCCAGGAACAGTTGTGTGGGCCAGTGAGTGGAGAGAGAGTTCTTATAAGAACTAAGGTAGGGTAGAAGATACATTTTACAATTTATCAAAGTCATGACCACTAGAATCTCATATTTCACAATAAAAATGCTGTTTATATAAACTACAAATATGTATGTATGTTTGAAAATGGGGAAAAAAGATAAAATATCTCAGGTTTCTGTAGCCATGGAGGTATACATGCACCTCAACTTACAATAGGGTTATATCCCAATCATCCCATTATAAATAGAAATACCATAAGTTGAAAAAGCATTTAATACCCCTCATCTACGGAATATCATAGTTTAGTCTGGCCTACCTTAAATGTGCTCAGAACACTTACACTAGTCTGCAGTTGGGTAAAATCATCTAACTCAAAGCCTATTTTATAATACAGTGTTGATATTTCATGTAACTTATTGAATACTGTACTGACCATGAAAAAGAGAATGCTTGTACGAGTCCTCTAAGTGTTATTTCTATTGAATACATATTGCTTTTGCACCATCATGAAGTCAACAAAATTGTAAGTCAAACCATTGCAAGTCGAGACACATGAATACCAACCTCAGATTATTCTAAATGTCTTTTTTCGACCCCTTCACACAGAGTGCTCTAAATGGATAGAGAAAATCGCATAACCATGCATATTGGTACTACTAAGAATTAATGATCATTAGGCTCAAATAAGTTTAGTCCATATTTTGCATCCTGAAAGAGGGCAACACAAAGCACTAGCATCATTTCCAAGTGGGCACCTCATCATTTTATTAGGCTAGCTAATTCTGGGCAAAGAAGTGGAAATTAGGCCTAGTGGATAAAATGGTCATGTGCCCACTGGGGCATCTCCACAATATAAAATGAATCTCAAAGACTGAGACAACTTGTATGGACCTCTTGTAAACTTGGAATGATGATGCTTGCAGGAACATTGAGGGCGGGGAAGAAAAATGCATAAGTGATGATTCCAGCAATGACAAGTCACTACCCCTCCAGAGTACAAGTAATCTAGTGTCAACAAACTCCCATCAAGTGGTTAGCTGGGATCCTCATGGGATGGTGCCCTATCAGGACCTTGGTGTTGGTCTCTGTAGCTGCACGGAACCTAGAAAGGCCTAGGTGGGTGTGAGCTGCTGCTGTTGGCTCATAAGTGGCTGGTCTAAGACTCATTTCACAGGCACTGGGCTAGCTAAGGACAGAGGGCAGTGTTGACATCCCAGGACAAGCCTTGTCTGATGGTGGTTGAGAGACTTCTCTATGTTGGATGCTTTCTGGTGGGCACAAAATGAAATGCAAAGATTAACAAATAGAACACCCACTACTGTAATTTCATCACCTGCCTCTGTCTCAAATTTCTATGTTTTGAATCTTCTAATCATGTTCCTTTTAGGCTTCTGATCAGCCACCCAAGCCATTTTCCCTGCCAAGGAGTCTGCATAATTTTGCAGTTCAGGCCATGTTTTCTTCACATCAAGTGTATTAGTCAGCTTAGGCTGCTATAACAAAATGCCATAGGCTGGGTGACTTAAACAACAGAGAATTATTTTCTCATGGTGGCTAAAAGTCCACGATTAGGGTACCATGGCTGGTTCTGGTAAAGACTCTCTTCCTGGCTTCTAGATGGTCATCTTCTCACTGTGTCCTCACATGACCTCTTCCTTGCACACACAAAAAAAGAGAGAGACAGAACAAGTTCTCTGATGTCACTGTTTATAAGGACACTAATCTCATCATGAGAGCCCCACCCTCATGACCTCATCTAAAACTGTCTCCTGAAGGCCTCATCTCCAAATACTATCACATTTGGGGTTAGGGCTTCAACATATGAATTTGTGCAGGACACACAAATATTTAGCCCACAACACAAAGCTAATGTGCTGTGAATACCCTGGCCTCCTGGAAGGACTTTCCCTCGCAGCTATCTTTCAGGGTCACTTTCAAACAATTTTCAATGTCCAATTTCAAATAACACCAACATATGGAGCTGACCCACACATGAATCAAGCCAAAGTGGTTTTCTCCTTTATCAGTTTGTTGTAGGAAAGCACCCAAGAATGAGGTCATAGGTGTGAGCTAAGGGGAGAAGTGCTGGTACAGTAGAGCAAGTGATTAGGATCTGGACCACCTCTTCTCATAACTTCCTTTTGCCCTGTGAGCCTACTCATTTCTGATCCCAGTTGTAGCATTTCCAAAGAATGATGGAATGCTGATGTGCCCTCCTGACTTTATGATTAGGTGGGTCTGACAGTAACCAGCTTATAATGGGCAGCTCTGGTTGCACGTTTCCACGCCCTGTGGTGTCCCATCATTAAACTAATTCTCCAGCAGAACCCAGGAGTTAACCAACTGAGAGATGATCCTTGGTTGGACTGAAGGAATTGCTATAAAACTTTAAAAGAGGGCTTAAAAGAGTTCAGAAACTTCTATTTGTCCCCAAGAAACTTCAGGTCTGCCTGAAGGGTTACGTATAATCATCTTCTTCCCTTTGACTTCCCCAGTGCCTGTCCTATGAACGTCAGACTTGTGTAGCCAGACCCACAATTGCACAGGCTAATTCCTTCTAATACATGTCTACCCCTTTTATACAGAAACAAAACAGAAAGGTCAATTGCAGGAAAGAGAGGTTAATTGGAGATGTTGGGCTGAATATGAATAAGAAAGAAAGGAGTTAAAGTGTAGGGGAAATACTACAGTGTTTGTCCAGAGACAACATGCAATATGGACTGATCCAGAGTGGGACGGTGGGGAAGGAAGTTGCTGCTTCCATGATTAGCTTAATTCAAGTAGCCTAGGGTAGACACTATTGGTATCCCCACCAAGACCACCTTAAATTCTCTTGCCAGTGCTGGGTGCCCATCCTTCAGTTTCTGTATGCCATGATGTTCTCTGTTTGTCACTATAACCTCTTCAAAGAATGATCCTTAGGCTACTGTAACTGATTTATCTATAAAAAGAGGAAGAAATGTCTAGCAGTTTATATACCCCTGAGATGATCTGTAACTGGTTAGCTGGGTCTAGGTTATAAAAGTCCAGCTTCCTTGCCCCAAAATAAACTCCAGAGGTCCTTGTGGATTAGGCTGGAAACCTCATCTGAAATTTCAGTCTTGCTTGCCTTCTTCCCCTTCCCTACCTTGCTTCTCTCTCTCTCTCTCTCTCTCTCTCTCTCTCTCTCTCTCTCTCACTCACTCACTCCCCCCCCCCACACCCCCCACCTCCAGTTCCTTGGAGACTTTCCTTGGAAAATTCTTTGCACTCAGATCTTTGACTTGGGGTTTATTTCTGGGAGACCCTGACCTAAGATAGATCCTCCCATCCTAGGACCCCTCTAATGTCCTGTAAACATGCTTTGTAGGTTCAGGAAATATCTGTAACAAAGCTACTCATGATATTTTCAACAAAATCAGTGGTTTCCAAGCTTTCTTCAGAAGCAAAGCTATTTTTTAGATGAAACAAAACCTCACTCAAAACCACAGTATATAAAATAGGTACTAGTCACCTCCTCCGGTGACAGATGGAAGATCTTTTTGAAGCCCCTTCTGTCTGCATTCCCTTTACCCCACAACTGTCCCAAGGCACCTCATTGGAACCTAAAGACTCAGCAAAATACTATTAGCACATAGGCATATTGGATGCTTTATATCATCCTTCGACTCAACTCATACTCCTTGATGTAGTTCTTACATTGATTTCTGTTGCAGAAGAAAAGCAAACAGAGCTCTTGTTGTCCTTCCTGGTCTCAGCAGGTGAACACTGCTTCTTTTTCCCCGACCCCTGCCATCCCCAGACCCCTGGCTGCCTCCCAGCCCACTGCCTTTTCATGCTCCACTATTAACTTCAGGTGACCAAGAAAGCTGCAATCTTCTTTCACTTTATTGCAGTTCAGGGTCTCATGCATCATAACTGCCAAATGCAACCAGAAGTCGTAGCAATCAAAAGGAGACTGGTATTTATAGTCTGAATTCAGAAGTAGTGAGCAACCTTTCCTGGGACAATCCTGCCTTTCTGGGAACCAGAATCCATCTCCCATTTTACTAACCAGCCCACTTTGAAAAATACATTGGAAGCCTCAAAGAAAAGTAATTTAACCCATCAGTGGACTGTCATAGAGCAACATTTGGAGAGGACTATAAATAATCAGACTTTTGTCCTCAGGAATAAGAAGGACTTGCTATCCCACCATTTGTAAAATAATTTAAAACTCATTATCTCAGTTCTTATTTTCTGTCAGAAATATTTATATCTCTGGTTCTTTCTCAACCTCAAAACCTAAACGTGGCACTTGAGATACTTAACTAGCCAGGATGAACCAGGGAGAATGTGACCCGAAAAAGATTTCATGGAGAAGAACATTTCAGTAATGGGTTGCTCTGGCTGAGAGGTATTTTCTTACCTCAAAAGTCAGGGGTATTGAAACATCCTTCCCATTCCATCAGTTCAGAGAAGAGGGGATGGTGTGGCTTTAAGACAGGAAGGTGCAGAAGACCTTGTAAAAAAAGTGAATGAGCACCACCTCTCCAGCATTTGTGTACGTCGGCAGTTTCTTAAATAGAAACAGAAATAGAACCTTTGAAATATGGAAGAGGCAGACACAAAGCTTCCATCACTGCCAAGTAAGAAGAATTTTAAGTTCTTGGGACTTCAGCCCAGTTATAAGGAAGCTCACATGTGCTAGATGGATGGGAGCAACTTCAGATGAGGGCCAGAAGGAATCATGGAAAATCCAAGAGAAGATGGGGCTGACCTTACAGAGCTAGGGCCTTCCAGGACCAGTGGCCCCCTCTCAAGACTTTTTTAGAACTCTAGTAAGGAATGAATATTCTTTAATGCCTGCATGACACCTAGAAGAAGCTGTGATCTAAGAGAGAGGCTTCAGGGATCTGACAAACTTAGGCTTGCCCCATTGCCTGCTATGTACGGCCTTGGGGAAGTTACTTACCATTTCTAGCATTCACTTCTGGAAATGAAAAGAGTGTTCAATTCACAGCGTGGTTGTAAGAATAAAACATTGTATTGAATTTTCCTGACATAATTCTCTCCCATAAACCAGGTGGTTAAAAGTGTCAGTTTCTGTACTCATGGGCTTGGTCTACTGTAACAAAATACCATCAGCTGGGTGGCTTAAACAATAGGCATTTATTGCTCACAGTCATGGAGGCTGAAAAGCCCAAGGTCAAGGTACCCATTGATTCTCTTCCTGATGAAAGCCTCCTTGCCACATTAGAGACGGCTGCCTTCTCGCTCTGTCCTCAAATGGTGGGGAGAGAGATCAAGCTTTCTACCTCTTATATAATTACTAATCCCATCATGAAGGCCCAACCGTCATGCATTTATCTAACTCTAATTACCTCCCAAAGGCCCCATCTCCAAAAACCATTACATCGAAGGTAAGAGATTTAACATATGAACTTGGGGAAGGGATGCAATTCAGTTCACAGAAGTCCCTTTTTTCCTCTCCTTGCATATAATGCAATTTATAAATTTATATATGCACATGTATGTATATAAATGTATATATATATGATCTTTCACATGATAACTGCATGGGGTCTATCTTCTATCTTTGGATGGCGTATGACACATACTCTAATTATATAACAATTATTTAAATTATTAAACAAATTATCTTAATAAATTACACAATATACACATATTATACAACAATCAAATACTTGCTCAAATTATATTTTGACTTAATGGAACACTAATTTCATTCGTTTCGTGAGACTGCTGGGTTGACTAAGCATTTTGGATGGCTGGGTCTATACACTTGCATTTTTATGCCCAGTCCTGCAACTAACAGCCTAGAAGATTTCAGACAAGTTAATTAAAAAACCAGAGCTTCAGTTTGCAACTGTGAAATAAACATTTAACTAAATAACTTTTCCTTTCCTTTCCAGTCCATTGCCAAAAACAGTAACATGGTCACCAAGTATAAAGGGCATCCTGGAGGGGATGAAAATGTGTCCTGGAGTAGTAACAGAATGATTCCTGTTGGAGACAAGTATTCAGACATAACTACTGTACCATCCCGATGGGTATTAACCCCGAAAATTTAACAGCTACTTGTGAAAGTCAAGCATTTTGACAAAAGTAATTTTTAAAAGTGCATATGCAAATTGATCACCTACAGGGATATACTCAAGTGTACTGAAAAAGAAAGATCAGCAGTTATTAAACTTATTTTGGCATGGTTTAATCAATAAATCCAAACAAAACTCTTCGCTCTACTCTTACACTGACTCATCATCATGATTTTTCTATGTTTTCTCTCAGTTCTAAGCAACATGACCATGTCACCATTCCCAGACCAAAGTCATGTATAGCAACTTTCCACATGATGGCCTCCTTCCTGCTGTCGCTGCACCACTATGGCTCTTTTCTATGGACAACTGGTCCCATACCCGCTACATTTAATTTTACAAATAAATGGTACCAAATTCTGCTGCCCATGATACTTTTAAAAAATACACAAAACCAGCCTGGCACAATGGCTTATATCTGTAATCCCAGCCATTGGGAGGCCAAGGTGAGAAGACCACTTGAGGCCAGGAGTTCAAGACCAGCCAGGGCAACAGAAAGAGACTCTGTCTCTACCAAAAAAAAAAAAAATTAAACAGCTGGGCATGGTGATGCATGCCTATAATCCCAGCTACTCTGGAGGCCCAGGCAGGAGGATCCTTTGAGTCCAGGGGTTTGAGGCAGCAGTGAGCTATGACTGTGTCACTGCACTCCAGCCTGTATGAAAAAGCTAGACTCTGTCACCAAAAAAAAGAAAAAAAAAAACCTTTGATACATTTGAGGACTCACCGTTGCCTACCAAATGCAAAATAAATTCTGTCTGCTTTTCAAGGTCCTCCTTTGAATCCTTGAGTAGCAGTTTATACCAGGAACTATACCAATTAGAGAATAAAGGGGTCAGTGGAGCCTGGTTTTTGCTCTCATGAAGCAAAAATTCTGTATGAAGATACAAAGACGTAAACAAGTCAACAGAGAATATGAATATTGTGCTGTAAGTGGTGCAGCAGAAGAAATGCCTTGTGGAAGGAAGTGCTATGGGAGTCAGAGGGACAGAATGACCCAACCTGACAGTGTCACTGGGGAGGCAGTCAGCAAAGCCACCTTCAACTGGCCTTGAGAATGAGGCCCAATAACCCATGGCTGGGTTCTGAGCCAGCATCCTGACTTTGGGCTTCTGTTCATGTTATTTCCTCTGTCTGGAATCCAACCCCTCCCCTCCTTCCAGACACGACCTGCCCAACACAGGTCAAACAACATCCTCCTTCATGAGCTTCCCGTAAGGTACCTAGTCAGAATTAAAGGTTTCCTCCTGAAGGAGAGCTCACAGCAGGCTGCTGGTCGCTCTATTTAGCTCTCATTTGATTTTCTGTTGTGTTAGAGTCTGTGGTTTACGTGTGTAAGTGGACTCCTGCCTCGTCCATTTCCTTAGTTCCCACAGCCCGAGGTAAGATTCATTGCATCTAGCAGGCAATCAATAAACAGCCACTGAATTAAATTATATTCACAGTCAATCCTTGCTCAAAGACTGCAGCTGACGTTCCCTCTTAGACTATGCACAGAAAGGACTCTATGACATAATACATGATTCCTTTTGGTGCCCCATAACCTCAGGCTTTCTACTCATGCCCCTCCATACTTCCTTCAATTGCTCCTCCATTAATCAGGTCCCTGTAAGCCCGACTATTTCATACCCTTGAAATGTGTACTGCTGGGATCCTCTCTACTCACACACTGATTCTATTCCTTACATTGCCTGTGACAATCCTATTCTTTGCTTTTCTCTTGTCTTTTCAAGCAAGTTACTTCTACTTCTTTCCCACTGCTGTTCTTACCTGCATCATCCTACTCTTGTTGTGGTCTGGATTTGTTTCACTTCTTCCTGTTCAGTTTACAGCATTCTACTTCCTTCTTCTGGTGACTTTTCTCTAGAAAATAATTGGGGTTTTTATCCCCTAGATCTGTATTTTGCTATCTTATTTTTTCCTGGACACTACTCAGATGAAGCAACAGAACCCTAACCCTCATCAATGCTGTTACCAGAGAGGGTGTGATCCTCTGAAATGGCCCTTCTCCATTCTGAGGAGTCCAATGGGACTAGCCAAGGCTTTCTCCTTCTTCCCAGAACCTTCTGGTCCATGCATCACAACCTGAACACCCCGAGGGTTCTTGTTGAAATCCTTATCATGTGGATCCTGTTTGTGATCAGCTGACATTCTATCTACTCACAAACTAGGATTTTGCCTTACTCTGTACTCTATCTAGACTGACAGCCTGGTGTTTCTCCAAAATAGCTGCAGTTTGTTATATATTCTTGCAGTTTTCTCTCATGAGTCTACCTCCTTAATGATCTTTGAAACTTCACAACCATCTCCATTCCTCCAGATGCAACCCACCTCGCTTGAATCTGAAACATTCTCCAATCTATTCACTACAGCAGGTGACTGCATTCTGATTGAACTTCCACAGGAAAAAATATTTCAGCATGCACTTTCACCCTCATTATCTACCTATCATCTATCTGTAAATCGACTTACAATTACTTATGGTTATATAAATATAGACATCATTATCATTGCTTAATATCCAAAGGCAGAATGTATATTTAGACAAGGTTTATCATTAATGATTGTGAATATTAAATGCATGCTTTACTTACATTTACTCCACAGTGTCACTTACATACCCTTCCAGGACATTAGAGAACTCCTACATGGCTTGGAGTTAAACTGGATTCAATTGTTAACTTAGAGATGGCCAATTGGTAAGATGTATTTCTATCCTACCTCCTTCCAGCATTCCTAAGCCATGGGTTGGAGTTCAGGTTCTCTCCCTGCTTCTCCTGCTATCACTCCAGCAAAGTGTGGACCTGCTCCAGGGTTTCACGTCATCTGCACTGGGAGACAATTCATTGAGACCACCACGAAGGACCTCATAATCCTCAGCTCACTAACTGCCAGATTTCTGTGGAATTCTACAAGCCAGTATGATTGGATATGGGCTCATGAGAGCAGTACCTGATCCATGCCTTACTGTTGCAGTGTTTCTGAATCTGGGAGACACCTTGATGCTGGTCTCATTCACTCTCTCATTTTAGAAGGGAAGCCACTGGGCTGCTCCTCCTCAGGGTCCCCTGCTGGGCCTTTCTGCTCTTACTCTCCTCTGTGCCTCAGGATGCCCCAGGGATCCATCTTCAGGCTCATTCTTTTCTCATCACACTCATTCTTTAGCCAACCTCCTGCATTTTATGACTTCAACAGATATCTATTTTTAAATAAGTGTTATTAAGGTAAAAGTTACACAAAGTGAAATGCACATATTTTAAGCGTAGAGTTAGATGATTTTTGACAAATGCATATACTTGTGTAACCAGTGTCCCAGTCAAGATATGAAACATTTCCATCATACCAGAAACTTCTCTCACACTCTCTTCCAGTCTCTTCCAGAGGCAGCCACTGTTCTAATTTCTACCATCACTGATTAGTTTTGCCTGTAGGTAAACTTCATAAAAATTGAATCATATATTTTCATCTTAGTGTCTATCTTACTTTGCTCAGAAAAATGTATTCAAGATTCACTTTATAATGGTTAATATGTTAATTGTTCATTATTTTTTATTGCTGAGTAGAATTCCATTATACAAATATAGTACAATTGGACTTTGGCTCAACATATAAAGAACTTGAGAGTTGTCTCTTTCATCCTTACAATAAAACAAAGCTGAACTACGAAAATCAGTGGGTTCTCTTAGACCTGTCAGAGAACTGAGGTCACAGGAAAACTGCCACCCCAGAATCTGGGAAGACAGGTGAATACAGAATCACAGCTGAGATCTGTTTACCTAGAGCAGAAGTGGCTAAAGCCATAAATTGGCAGAAACAACTCAATGGTCATTTTTAGAAATTTCCGGAGGCCAAGTGAGACTAACATAAAGTTTTAGGCAAGCCCACATACTTTTGTGGGTTTTACTTCCAGAAACCCCAGCGGGTTCCAATGGTGAAGACCTGAGGAAGAGCACTTGTAACCCTGGCAGGGGAAAGGAAAGATTATTCCTTGTACCTTGCCCAAGGACAGACATTATTCCTTGCTGTGGGACATTATCCACAGCAAAATCTTCTAGTTCCGGTTGGGAGGGGATTTTACTAGAGGTTACCCCACTTGAGAGAAAACATTTCACCCACTTAAATCCCTCTAGTCTTCCTGTCTCACCTAAGGGTGTTAAGTGGGGAAAGCTAAGAAACACTGAATATCAAAGCCTAGAAACGCAGGCCAGTTAAAGATTGAGATTTACTCATAAGATTTATAGAACACTTCTCCTTGCTCTCAGTTTACCACCATATCAACAGGGCTCTGGTATACTAATAGTATATTTCAGCTGAAAGAACTGTAAGATGCAGCTTTTCTCTGAGGAGGAGTGTTTAGGGAAACCTAATGTCAACAAGGAAGACAAAAACAAGGATGCTAGAGGAATGTGAAGACTCTGGTACCTACAGATACAGCAAACATTAAACAAAGCACAACTCCTAGTAAGATTAACCGATAACCTCATACTAAAGTGCCATTGACCTCACTTCCCATTATGTGATATATCATGCCCATATTTTGTCAAAATATTGCAAAACATGCTAAATAAAAGTAAAAAAAAAAATACTCTGAAGAGACAAAGCAAGTGTCAGAATCAGATATAACATAGATGTTAGAATCATCAGATAAGAAATTTAAAATGGGCCGGGTGGGGTGGCTCACGCCTATAATCCCAGCACTTTGGGAGGCCAAGGCAAGCAGATCACAGGGTCAGGAGATGAGACCATCCTGGCTAACACAGCAAAACGCTGTCTCTACTAAAAATTAAAAAAAAAAAAATTAGCCAGATATGGTGGCAAGCGCTGGTAGTCCCAGCTACTCGGGAGGCTGAAGAAGGAGAATGGCATGAAACTGGGAGGTGGAGTTTGCAGTGAGTCAAGATCATGCCACTGCACTCCAGCCTGAGTGATAGAGTGAGACTCCATCTCAAAAAAAAAGAAAAGAAAAGAAATTGAAAATAACTATGATTAATGTATTCAGAACTCTAATGTAAAAAAAAAAGTAGACAACAGTTGAAAAAAGATGAGTAATTTAAACAAATATGGAAATTCTAAGAAAGAATCAAAAGAAAATACTGGAAATAAGAAACATCAATAAAAATTAAAAATGCATTTGATGGACATATCAATAGACTTGACATGAATTAGGAAATAATCTTGAGAATTGGGCAATATTAATTTACCAAACTGAAATGCAAAGAGAAATAAGAGGAATAAAATAAGAACAATATCCAAGAACTGTGGGACAATTTTAAAGGATGTAACATACAGTACTTCCTCCTTGTTCACAAGAGTTACATTCCAAGACCCCCAGTAAGTGCTTGAAACTGAAAATATTCCCAACCTGATTGCTGTCAATCAGAACATGGTTTTGTTTGTCTTCCACCCACAAATTAGATGCCTTTTCCATCCTAACTAAGCACATATCATGCCTTGTGGCAATAACTTTTGCAGTTTGAGTTATAACAGCAAAACTACGTTTTTTTCTTTCTTCTCAATTTCACAGAGAGAAGATTTGTTCTTACCATAGATTTTAGCAACCCCAGCATAGATTTTTTTTAACCTATTAAGTCATAAACTTTTGCCTTTTCACTTAAATGAAGCGCTCTATAGCTTCTTTTTGGTGTATACAAATTGCCAGCATAATTACTCTTGTGTTTTGTGGCCATTCTTAAGTAAAATCAGGGTTATTTGAATATAAGCACTGTAATATCACAGTAGTTAATCTGATAACTGAGATGGCTAAGTGACTAACTAGTAGGTAGTGTACACAGTATAGATATGCTGGGCAAAGGGATGAATCACGTTTCAGGCAAGAGATTTCATCACACAGCTCTCATGGCAAGAGATGTCATCTCTCTTGGTGCACAATCTAAAATTTTAATTTTTTTTATATTTAGAATTTACTATTTAATATTTTAGAACTATGATTGACTATAGGCAACTGAAACTAAAGAAAGCAAAGATGAGGATAAGGGTGGCTACTGCATGTATAACTGAAATATCAGAAGGAAAAAAAAGTAGTGCAGAAGAAATATTTGGAGCAATATAGCCAACAATTTATCATATTTATCAAAAATTAATGTCATACACCAAACCACAAATCCAGGAAGCTCAGAGAACTAACAGAAATAAATACCAAAAAAATATAGCTATGCCTATTCTATTCTAACTGCAGAAAGCAAATAACAACAACAACAAAAAAAAAACTTGAAAGAAGGCTAGAAGGGAAAACACAGACACCTTACTTCCTGAGGAACAAAGATGAGAATAACAGCAGATTTCTCATAAGAAACCATTTTAGAATACAACAGTGAACTGAAATATTTAAAGTGTCAAAATAGTAAAAAACACGTATCTAGATTCCAATGTTGAGCAAAATTATCCTTCAAAAGTAAAGGAGAAATAAGGACTTTCTCAGACAAACAAAAACAGAGAAAGCTTAGGGCCAGTAAACCTGCTCCAAAAGAAATGTCAAAAGAAGTTCTTCAGGGAGAAGAAAAAAGTACAGTCATATGCTGTATAAGACATTTTGGTCAATGATGAACCTCATACATGACAGCCGTCCCTTGAGATTGTAATGAAGCTGAAAAATCCCTACCACCTAGTGACTGTAGCTATCATGTTGTAGCACAACCTATTACTTGCGTGTCTGTGGTGGGGATGCTGCTCTAATATGGTTTGGTTGTGTCCCTACCCAAATCTCATCTTGTGATCCCAATGCGTTGTGGGAGGGACAAGGTAGAGGTAACTGAATCATGGGGGTGGTTTCCCCCATCCTGTTCTCATGATAGTGAGTTTTCTTGAGGTCTGATGGTTTTATAAGGGTCTTCCCCCTTTGCTGAGCACTTTTCTCTCCTTCTACCCTTTGAAGAGGTGCCTTCTGCCATGATTGTAAGTTTCCTGAGGCCTCCCCAGCCATGCAGAACTGTGAGTCAATTAAACTACTTTCCTTTATAAATTACCCAGTCTTGGGTATGTCCTTATAGTAGTGTGAGAACAGACTAATGCATGGTGTAAATAAATTTACTGCACTACCGGCCATATAAAAGTATAGCATATGCAGTTACAAATAGTACATAATACTAGATAATGATAATAAATGACTATGTTACTGGTTATATATTTACTACATTCTACTTTTTATCTTTATTTTAGAGTATACTCCTTCTGCTTAATTGTTTAAGTTAACTGTAAAACAGTCTCAGGCAGGTTCTTCAACAGGTATTCCAGAAGAATTCCAGAAGAAAGACTTGTTATCCTAAGAGATGACAGCTCCATGTCTGTTATTGCCCCTGAAGACCTATCAATGGGACAAGATGTGGAGGTGGAAGACAGTGATGTGGATGATCCTGAGGTTAGGTGGGTCTCAGCTAGTGTGTGTTTGTGTCTTAGTTTTTAATAACAACAACAACAAAAAGTTTAAAATTTAAAAAAAAAACTGAAAATAAAAAAAACATAAAATGAAGATATAAAGAAATACAATATTTTTGTATAGATGTACAATGTGTTTGTGTTTTAAGCTAAGTGTTATTACAAGAGAGTCAAAATTTTAAAAAATTTAAAAGTTTGTAAAGTAAAATGTTACAGCAAGTTAAGGTCAATTCAAATTTATTTATTGAAGAAAGAAAATATTTTAAAAGTAAATACTATGTCCAGATAGGAAAAATGATATAAATATCTAATAAAATAAATATTTTAAAAAATCAATATAGTGTAGTCTAAGTGTACAGATTTCTAAAGTCTATAGCCATATAATGTCCTCCACCTTCACATTCACTCACCACTCACTGGCTCACCCAGAGCAACTTTCACTCCTGCAAGCTCCATTCATGGTAAGTGCCCCATGAGCATGTTCCACTTTTTATCTCTTACATTGTAATTTTACTGCACCTTTCCTGGGTTTAGATACACAAATAGACATCATTGTGTTACTATTGCCTACAGTACTCAGTACAGTAATATGCTGTACAGATCTGTAACCTAGCATCAATAGGCTGTAACCTTTATCCTAGTTTGCAGTAGGCTATACCATCTAGGTTTGTGTAGGTCACTATATGATGTTCTACAACAAAATCGCCTAAGGACACATTTCTCAGAACATATGCCCATCATTAAACAACACATATGGTGTATAGATCAGAAATTCGGATCTACGTAATAAAAGGAAGAATGTCAGAAGAAAAAACTGAAGGTAAAACAAAATATTTGACTTGTTATCTTTAATTGACTAAAATTTAATTTTTTTAAAGTAATCATAGAGACAATATATGGGTGAGTATAGCATATAAGTAAGTGTAATGAATGACAGCAATGTAATGAGGGAAGGAGGAAGTCATAGGGAATACTCTGTTATAAAGAACTGCACTGCACTTGAAGCCAGATAATGTTATTTGAAGACAGAGTTTGCAAACTCTAACAGAATCACTAAAAAAATTAAAGCATTATAGTAAAAGCATTTTATCTACTAAGCAAGCAGATAAAATAAAATTATATAAAAAGCTCAATTGAAACCATAATTCAACTATATACATTATCACTTTAAAAGTGAATGGCCTGGGCTGGGTGCAGTGGCTCACGCCTATAATCAGGACTTAGGGAGGCTGAGGTGGGTGGATCACTTGATGCTAGGAGTTCAAGATCAGCCTGGTCAATATGGTAAAACCCCATCTCTATTAAAAATTAAAAAATTAACCAGGGATGGTGGTGTCTACTGTAACCCAAGCTACTTGCGAGACTGAGGCAGGAGAATTACTTGAACCCAGAAGGACGAGGTTGCAGTGGGCCAGGATTATGCCACTGCACTCCAACCTGGATGACGGAGAGAGATCCTGTCTCAAAAAAAAAAAGGGGGATGGCCTAAATATGCCAATAAAAATACAGAAATTGTCCAAGTGAATTAAATATATATATGTGAGTATATATGTGTGTGTGTGTGTATATATACATATATGTGTGTGTGTATATACATATACACACACACATATATACATACACTATAATTTGTTTTGCTATTCTCCCATTGATGTGCATTTGGGTTGAGTTCAGTCTGGAGCTATTACAGATCGAGCTGTTCTATATATTCTCACACAAGTATCTATGTAGATGTGTTTTCTCTTCTTTCTTTGGTAAATACCTAGAGCATAATCTCTCCATCACGGGGTAAGTGTACTGTTAACTTTAAAAGAAACTACCAGCTGTTCCATCTTACCCTCTCAGTGGTGTAAGGAATTCCAGATGCCCAAAACTTCACCAACACTTGGCATTGCCAGTTTTTTCTTTAAAACCATTCTAGCACCTTTAAAGTGGTGTCTCCTGAAGTTTTTAACTGTATGTCTCTGGTGACAAATGATGTTGAGTATCTTTTTCGTGTGCTTATTAGTCATTTCTATATCTTCCTTTAGTGCTGCATCTCTTAAAATTTTTATGCTTTTTCATTTGCTGCCTGTCACCCCTATTAGAATGCAGTCTCCATGAGGAAATTGACTTGTTTTATTCACATGTTCACATCTACATTCTAGTGTTTAGAACAGAGGTCATTAAACCATGGTTCACAGACTAAATACAGCTGACTGCCTATTTCTATGGGCTTACAAGATAAGAATTGCTTTTAGAGATCAATAATTGTAATCAATTCGATGATAGGAAACACTAACTTTGCACCTCAACTAAATGAAATGTTATCATCCAATGTCTTAGTCCATTCAGGTTGCTATAAAAAAAAATAACTTAGACTGGGTGACTTACAAAAAATAGTTCTGGAGGCTGGTAAGGCCAAGATCAAGGCACCAGCAGATTTGGTGTCTGATGAGAATTTGCTCTTTGCTTTAAAAATGACACCTTGCTGCACTGTCAAATAGGGAAGGGGCCAACAAGCTCCCTCAGGCCTCTTTGCAAGGGCATTAATACCATTTGTGA
The DNA here is from genome assembly GCF_001698545.2 of Rhinopithecus bieti. Lineage (NCBI taxonomy): Eukaryota > Metazoa > Chordata > Mammalia > Primates > Cercopithecidae > Rhinopithecus > Rhinopithecus bieti. Next base: position 246,461 of record NW_016827507.1, read on the forward strand.
GGGTGGAGTCCTTATGATGTAATCATCTCTCAAAGACCCCACTTCTTAATTCCATTGCATTGGAGATTAGGTTCCAACATATGAATGTCTGAGGGTCACAAACATTCATACTCTAGCACCCAGAAGATTAACTCCATTTTTTAAATTAGTGGGCCTATTTTTATATGTAGTCAAATATTATTATAATTTCATCAGTTAAAAATTTTTAGAAACTTGTTTTCTTTCTTGTTATGTACTACCTTTATATATTTGATTCTGTTATATCCTACAAAGACTAATATGTTTACTTTCTTGCCCTTTTAATCAAATTTTTGCTGATCCATGCTTAGAAATAAAGCCTGTCACATAATAAGTGTTAAATAAATATTTGACAAATGAATGAATAGATAAATGAGTGGAAATCCAAGAGTGGGGTTGACAAGGATCTTATGTAACATGTCACAGGAAGTTACTACTGACTGAATCCTGGGATCCATGCCCCAGTCATGAGCTGTGAGCAGCACGCTCCGTCCACCATACGCAGAACACTGGTGTGCACAGTTGATTCTCCTCTTGACAAAAGTGTCATATCCAGTCACTGATTATGCTCTGGATATCTAAACTAGATTAACAAACCCCAATAATTCTGTGTCCATTTCCCATTCTTAATCACTAAATAGATCTCACAGAGAACAAGGAATTACTCAGAGTAAATCCAAGAAGGATAAATATGCAATGATCCATTTTCAGTAATCATTTAATCATTTATGTAAATTTGAGGTGCAAGTCCAGGCTTATCCCCTTATAGGAAGACTGCTATAAGCCCCCACAGTGGGCACCAAGTGCTCCTCCCACAGCCCCTGACACAGCTTTGTCTCTGCAGCGATAATATTATATTTAAAAGATTTGCTCACATGTCAACCTCTCTAGTGGATACAGTCCCCAAGGGCAGAGACAATGCCTCGTCCATCTCCGAGTCTCCAGGGCCACAACAGGACTTCTACTTGGAAAGAGGAATAGATCATTAAAGAGTGAATGTGTTAATTAGATAATTAGAAATAAAGGATTGTCTTCATGGTGAGGGGTAAAATGAACCCCAAAATTTGTTCCAGTTCAAGAAATCCATGATATACCTCAGAAACACAGTTTTGTATGTGTTGGACCAGCTCTCTAAGTCTTTTCATCACGAGAATTTATAACCACTGACACTTCCTCCCATCTCATTTATTTCCTATTGTGTATCACTCTTCTAGGCACTGCAATGACTTCTAAAGCTTGAGCTTTTAGGTGCCAACGGCAAAAGTAGAAAGTTCACAAAGCAAAAATATAAATGAGTAATGATTATATAAAAAATATTTTATGGCACTAATTATAAAAATGCATTTATATCACAATGTTAAAATATTTTAGCTATCAAATTAACAAAATTGTATTAAGTTAATGCTCACAGCTTATCTTAGGCCATTTTCTGTTGCTTATAACAGAAAGCCTGAAACTGGGTAATTCATAAAAAAATTTTATTTCTTACAGTTATGGAGGCTAAGTACAATGCTGAGGGGGCACACCTGGTGAGGACCCTCCTGCTCGCAGGGACTCTGCGAGGTCTCAAGGTGGCACAGGGCTTCACATGGTAAGGGGTTGAGCATGTTAGCTCAGGTCTTTCTTCCTCTCCTTAAAAAACACGAGTCCCACTCCCATGATAACCCATTAATCCATTAACCCATTAAACCATTAAGTCATGAATGTATAAATTCATTCACGAGAGCAGAGCCCTCATCACACAAGCACCTCTTAAAAGTCCCACCTCTCTCCCTTCTAGCTTGAAAAGTAAAAAAAAAAAAAAAAAGAAGAAGAAGAAGAAGAAGTATACAACAACAAAAGTCCCAACTCTCAATAGTGCCACATTGAGAATTAAATTCCAACATGAGTTTTGGAGGGGACAAACATTCAAACTATAGCACAAATGCTGTTATACAGTGAAACAGTCTCCACTGCATTAGAATCTCAATGCCGGCAATGACCCTGTGAGATAGATGTGATTTCTGTTTCATATTCATGGAAAATGAAACTACAGGAATAGAAAGCCTCTCCCTGTTTAAATTGTCTCACCCCCAGACTAATTCTCTTTATCCCTTGACACTGTGTTCAGGTATTATCTGTCTCAGGAAATCTTCTGGAAACATAGAATCTTCAGGTGGACTTGGTGTACTCTGTAATCTGCAGCACATCCCTCCATCTCTGAACTTGTACATCATTTTACATGCCTGTGTTTATGGCTCTTATTTTCTTACTTTTTTTGTTTTATTTTGTTTTTTGTTTTGAGATAGAGTCTCACTGTGTTTCCCACTGGAGTGTCGTGGAGTGATCAAGGCTCACTGTAGCCTCAACCTCCCTGGGCTCAGGTGATCTTCCCACTTTGGTCTCTGGAGTAGCTGGGACCACAGGCATGTACCTCTTACTTTTCTAATGGACTATGAGCATCATGAAGGTATTGACTGCTCTAATCAATTTCTGCATACAACCCCCCAACCTTGGCTCCCCGCATACCTTTAACTGGGCCAGCCTCAATAAATGTATGTTAATTACAGTAGATGACAATCTATTGATAAGCATTATATTCCCAAGGGAATGGGCACTCTTCAGGAACCGACCTAGTCTTTAATTGGCAGGGAACTAGAGACTATTAAGACAAACCTGTACCCAACTAGACTCTTATCCTACTCTCTCCCAGTTTCTTAATTCCCAGAGTCCAGGCTCTCACAATGAACAAACTCTAAAATGAGTGATTGCTTGCGCATTTCCCATGCTTCAGGCAATGAACAATTTTGCTTGCTTTGTTGCATTTACCCTCACACTAGTACTGCAAGGTAGACTTGAGACTCTATTTTCCAGCTGAGGAAACTGTGGTTCACAAAGGTAAGAAAATTGGCTCTAGGTCACCCAGAGCATGGGCATCAGAGTTGGAATTTAAACTGGGCCTCTCTGACTCCAAAGCCAGTCTCCTAACCATTGTGCTGCAAACTGGGTTAGCTCCCCGCTTTTCCCTCACACTCTGTGACTGGGTTCAGCGAAGTTGTCTCCGAAGCATGGCCCACCAAAGTCAAGGATGACAGTAGCAGTGTTTTGTGCACACCACTTCCAAGGTCAGTCATTTACACGGTCATGCCACTGACACCAGCGACCTCCGCCCCTCGAAGCAGTGCTGCACCTCCTCCTACTACTACTTACAACTTTTCTGGGCCCTTTTTTTTTTTAAGACAGATTCAGCACAATCAAATTTTCCCATTATATTAGCCAGCTACAGGGCACCACCTCTCTCAAATGGAAAACTATTATAAATAGCTTTTTTCTTCCTCTGTGTGTACATGTTTCAGAAAACAGAGATGTTTCATTTCTCCAACATATCATCTCTTTGGGCAGCTTTGGTGAACAAGTTGACTCTCAGCTATAACTTTTCCTGCATTTTCTTCGAAGAAGCATTGTTTTCCACAATGACTTTTATTCAGTTGAATTTAAAACCCCAGATGAAAGTAAATACATGTCAGTCAGCAGGCAATTCACACACACACACACACACACAAAAGGAAGGTTTCCAAGCAAATGAGATAGTTACACTAAATTTAATTCAATCCAACAAGCCTTTGTTGGATATCTTTAGGAAAACAAGACAAAGAAAGAGAACTTTTGCTTCCTGAGCATCAACTATGTGCCAGGCCAGTGCTAGGTGCTTCATAACTCTGCTGTAGGATATTTTCCTCATTTTTAAAATAAGCCTGATACCACTCCAACATGTGAAGTGTAAAAAGATGTATGAGAAATAAGGTTCATAGCAAATGATGAATACCAGTTAGAGAAATCTGAAATTCCTTCAGTCATAGGGAGTAATCTAGTCACAGACTTTAACAGGCTCCACCATCAGACTTAGGTACCCAAAGCTCCAGGCGGCACAAGCAGGAAATCAGCAGCCTCTTCCCAGCTGCAGGTGTGTGTGGGGATGCGGGAGGTGTCTGGAGACTGTGAGCCTCAGACTGGGTGACTATTTGGATCCACCCTGCCTTTTTGGCTCAGTCTCTGTGATTGAACTCCTTGGTCCCTATTAATAATTTGAACCCACCATGCACACACCTGGCCAGATCCCAGTTCTCTTCTCTGACCTCCTGTCCTGCCCCTGCTTCCCTGGCACCAGCCTGGGCTTGGCCAGGAATGAACAGTCTGCAGGAGCACAGAACATAACAGTGAGAGTTTCCTCCCTGTGCCAGGACATTCCTAAGTCCCACAGGTCTGGTCTTCCCATGTTCTGAAGAAACCCGTAATGTGGGCATCTGTGTGCTCCTCAGCTTGGAAGAGAATGTTGGGCTCTGCTTCCCCATCCCATTGCCATACCAACCTGTGTTCCTTTTGTCCAGTCTTGTTGCCCTACACCAGGTAACTGATGTGTGAACTATGCAATAATCTCTCAGGGATAAGGCTGCAGACGTTTATCCTGTGCCTCTTGGCTCTTCTTTCGATTCTCTGAGGCTGGGACACTGAGGTTCTTAGTTTCCCCAACTCTTTTTGGAGACTAAGACTGAGTAGAATGGCTTTTAGCCTAGGGTTATTCCAGGGTATCTGCCAAGTAGGGTGAATTCTGTAGCTAGTACCATTTCCTCTGCTAGTGAGTGTTGCAGGAAGTCAGGGACCCCGAATGGAGGGAACAGCTGGAGCCATGGCAGAGGAACATAAATTGTGAAGATTTCATTTTAATATGGACACATATCAGTTCCCAAAATTAATACTTTTATAATTTCTTACTCCTGTCTTTACTGTAATCTCTGAACATAAATTGTGAAGATTTCATGGACATTTATCAGTTCTCAAATAATACTCTTATAATTTCTTAGGCCTGTCTTACTTTAATCTCTTAATACTGTTATCTTTGTAAGCTGAGGATGTACGTCACCTCAGGACCACTATAATTGTATCTAACTGTGCAAATTGATTGTAAAACGTGTGTTTGAAGAATATGAAATCAGTGCACCTTGAAAAAGAACAGAAAAGCAATGATTTTCAGGAAACAAGGAAAGACAACCATAAGGTCTGACTGCCTGTCAGGTCAGGCAGAATAGAGCCATATTTTTCTTCTTGCAGAGAGCCTATAAACAGACATGCAAGTAGGGAAGATATTGCTGAATTATTTTCCTAGCAAGGAATATTAATAATTAAGACCCTGGGAAAGGAATGCATTCCTGCAGGGAGGTCTATAAATAGCTGCTCTGGGAGTGTCTGTCTTATGCAGTTGAGATAAGGATTGAAATACGCCCTGGTCTCCTGCAGTACCCTCAGGGTTATTAGGTGGAGAATTATTATACTTCCCAGTAAATTTGAGGTCAGACTGGTTCTCTGCTGTCAAACCCTGTTTTCTGTTGTCTAAGATGTTTATCAAGACAATACATGCACAGCTGAACATAGACCCTTGTCAGGAGTGTTTGATTTCGTCCTTTGCCTTGTGATCTTTGCTTTGCCTTTTGCCTTGTGATCTTTGTTGGCCTCAGAAGCATGTGATCTTTGTTCTCCTTTTTGCCCTTTGAAGCATGTGATCTTTGTGATCTACTTCCTGTTCATATACCCCCTCCCCTTTTGAATTCCTTAATAAATACCTGCTGCTTTTGTGGCTCAGGTGGGCATCACGATCCTACCAATATGTGATGTCACCCCCAGAGGCCCAACTGTAAAATTCCTCTCTTTGTACTCTTTCTCTTTATTTCTCAGCCAGCGGACACTTAGGAAAAATAGAAATAACCTACATTGAAATATTGGGGGTGGGTACCCCCAATAAGTGAGAAGTCACCAATGTTGGTTGAGTGCTGCTCTGGGGTTCTTTATTACCAGTGAGTATTGGTAACCCTCAAAGAAGTTTGAAGTGGATGAGGATTAGCTGTTTCCCCTACCCTTGTCACTAGGTTATATTAAAAGCATGTCTTAGACCAAAATTTATCACAAGATGGGATATCATGAAATAACTACTCACTGGGAAAGATGGCACAAATAGTTTATACAACCTTCTCTGACAGCCTGAGGAAAAGCCAGGCTTTTTCTTCCAGGGATCACAAACATTTCTTGAAAGCTCAAAAGTGGCAAACATCAAAATTCCAGGTGCAGGGTTCTATTTATTTACAACTTAGAATCCAGCATTCACAGTGGAACATGAGATGCTTAGGGAGTTAGCCCAAAGTACCCCTAAAAGTGAAGAGCACACGCCTCACTGGGCTTCATAACCTATTCATCAAAGGCAGAGTGTTTCTAAGAATCAGACACAAATTCCAAATATCTTCACTTTGATCAAAAAGAGCTCTTTTTACATATTTATCAGACTAATTAACAAGTCACTGGTCTTACCAAAAGGAATTCCTTTCTGACATTCCATATATTTATTATTCACTCCTCCTTTGGGGTAGGAGAGATCAGATAACAAAGGGGCTTTAGCAGTTGCCTCTGGGTTTCAGCTCTTCCATGCTAAAATCCAAAAAAAATTCTGAAAGTTGAAAGATTTGATAACATGTTTGGAGGCAAAATCTGACCCTATATGAACTTCTTGGGTAGCAAAACCTCACCTGAACAATAGTTAGGTCATTTATGGCCTTACAAACCCCATTTCACTTGACCATTATCATGTGTTACTACAAAATATTAATACGTTTTATTACTGGGTCCTGCCACAGGTCCCAGTAAGCCATACATAATATCCAGTACAGGCACATCATTGCTTTTCTAAAATACAAAAAAACTCTGAATTCTTAAATATATCTCCCCTCAATGGATTCAGATAAGTGATCACATAGACCAGTGAAATTCAAGGTGATTACTCCTAGATCTGCTTGAGTAAGGAGTTGACAAAGAGATGTGCAGACTGAGTAGCCTCTGGCACTTACTCCTCCATTTCTCTCTTATCTAATTCCCAGGACTGATGGATTACAGCCTAAGAGCCCATATCAAACAGCTTTTTCCTGTGCATTTAGAAGTGAAATGCTGACCTGAAAAGTGCCTGCAGGGAAAGAAAGCATGAGTAATTAAAGTAAATCCTCAGTACTTATGCTCCTCACACTAGGGATTATCTGCACCCCCTCCTTCAACTCCTCAAAACTGAGAGAACCAGACCAGGGTCTGTCTTCAGACCCATCTCAAATACCTATTACCAGAGAGAGAAGCAAATACCTCCATGGGAGTTTGAGCTGAAAATGATAAGACTCCTGTAACTACCTCAAATACAAGACAAGAAATTTGGAAGGTGCACAAAAGCTAAAGGTGAAGAAGCACTGAATAAAGAATTTAAAATAAGCATACTCAATACACATAAAGAGCCAAGGAAGGATATTAACTATGTAAAACAAAGACAGGACAAGATTTTTAAAAATAATAATAAAAGAAAAACAAAAGGAAAGATTAGGCATGGAATAGATAATAGTTGAAAGAAGGAAAACAGTATGGAACAGATGGCTAAATAATAGAATAAAATAAGCTTCAGAATTAAATTGCGAATTATAAAGCAAATTGAGAAACTTTTCAAGAAGGCATTAGTTAGAAGGTGTCTTAGTTCATATACTGCTATAACAGAACACCTGAGACTGGAAATTTATAAAGAATAGAAATTTTATTACAGTTCTACAGACTGGGATGTCTAAGGTCAAGGGTCTTCATCTTGTGAGGGCCTTCTTGCTGTGTCATCCATTAGTGGAAGGTGAAGAGAGAAGAGATTATACACAAGTGAGACAGGATGGGGACAAACTTGCCCTTTTATTAGGAATCCATGTGCATAAAAACAGCATTAATTCATTCACGAGGACAAAGCCCTCATGATCTAATCACCTCTAAAAAGGACCCACCTTTCAACACTGTTGCATTGGAGATTAAGTTTCCAACACATAAACTTTGAGGAACATAGTCAAACCATAGCATTAGGTATTAAGAGATGGGAAACAGTAAATACTAAATATTTTCTCCTTTATTTTATTAAATATGAATTTAATTGAAGTTTTTCCTGATATTAAACCATCCTTGCCTTATATTTTATTAGTTTCTTAAAACTATAAGCTAGGTTAATAACATTTTTTTAATATACTATTCATTGATTTTTTTTTAATTACAGTTTTACTAGCCTTTTAAAATAATTGAATAAGTTTTCCTCTTTTCTTTTCTCTGGAAGACAGTGTAAATTATCTTTTTCTTTAAAACTCATTTATAAAAGTATTTGGTTTGAGTAATTCATATATAACTATGTTGTATCTATACTAAATCTCTCCATGCTACCTCCTAATTCACTACTTCTCCTTTCAACTGCACACTAAACTAGAGGATTCCCCCCTCCTTTACTTTTTTGTTTGTCTTCTTTCTTTTGTCCCTTGCCACCTTCAGACAATGTTTCAGATATTTCAGCATGCTTTTAGCACATTTTGTCATTGAGGATCCCAGTAGGGAACAAATGACACATTCAAAATGTTCAAAAGGTTTAATAAAGCGTCTATTTCCAGAGATTAGGACAGGGTATGAGCAGACCACAAGAACAGTGAAGTACACTGGGCTATAACTTACAGAGGGGCTATAACTTACCCATAGGCCCATACCATAGGATAGGACTAGGGAAAGGAGTGATGATCAGAACCTGGAAGTCTTATGGAGACTACCTCATCCTTCTGTTTGAAGGTACAGCCCAACTGAGGTGTGAGCTGACAGCAAGAGATTAAATACTGCAAACACCTTGCTCTCACTTTCTTTCCTCCTATAGCAATCAAATTGGAGAGCAAACCTGGAAAGGTCATCAAACTTTACTCAGCACTCTGACCTTCACCCAAATCATGAAAAGCATGAATGTCCAATAACCCAGTGTTTCACAGCCAACTTGACATAGATACAATGCATGATAGGAAGCAGTTGAAGACAATTTAGTGCACTTGTAATCACACATTTTCTCATTTGTTTTTGTCAGTTCCCAAGGAAGCAAGACTGTTTCGGTCATCTTCCTACCACCAGCACTCAAACCAAAATCTAGAATACAGCAAGTGTTCAGTAAATTGTAGATGAATGACGGTAATAACACAGTGCAACCTTATATGGGTCCCATGATTTTTTAGCCCTAGTTTTATTTAATGTTTTGAGAATGAGAAGCTGGATTGGATGATCTCTAAATTTCTTGAGAACAATGGTAGTCCTTATGTCTATGACTGTAAGACCGTCCATTCATCCTTGTTAATGAACGTTGAAAACATCCTTTGTTATTCAGAGGCCTGGGTATTCCGGTTGACCTCCAAATACTTTAATAGAAACTAGACTCTTTGGACAAAGTTAACAAGTGAGCCCAGAATCTCCACTGTCTAAATACCCTCACAGTTGAATAGCTCATTCATGTTTTTGTTAATTCATGACTCACTTACCCCATCTGCCCTGCTGTGGCCTCCAAGGACAAATTTCCAGCTATTCGGAAAGCCACAGCTGCCTCCACTGCATGACTACAATGATTTCTTGAGAAGCCAAGGATATTATAAGAGAAAAACCTTTGGATTTATCTCATCTCATGCTTTATTGGCACAAAATATATTCTGTGCACACACCTAATATAGAGAAAGGAACTAACATTTGTGAATGAAGCACCTGTTCTTTTACTTCACTGGATCCTTACAAGAGTCCCGTGTAAGAAGGAGATGGGATTGCCAGGTCTGTACATGAAGCTCTAAGCAGATAATTCATTGCTAACATCACCTGGCAAATGAGCAGCAGAGCAGAGAAGGAGAAAAAAATTCCAGCTTTCCTGACCCCAATCTAGCATTGTTTCTGAAAGTGTTTGTTGGATGATTCTGGGCGTCACATCTCTGTTGGGTTGATTTGGTGCTTTGAACATGTCTACTCTAACCAAAGATGGTTCAAAACCCTCTGCTCTTGCTGGTTGGTGGCTGAAAGAATCTACCATACAGTCTATAATAGTAATAATAACAATAGTAATATTATTTAATTCAATTTAAATTGAATTGAAGAGTAATGACAATAATTGCAGTTAATATTTTGGCAGAGTCACTCTATGCCTGGCCCTGTACTCAGAAATTTACCAAAATCAACTCCTTTTAATCTCACAGTAGCCTTCTGTTGTAGATATTAATATTATCCCAGTTCTGCCAATGAGAAAACTTGGCTAAGGTCATACAGGCAATAAGTGGCCAAGCTGAGCTTCAGCACAGATAGTCTGGTTTCTGAGTCCATGTAGTCTACCATTACTCTATCATCTCTATCAACTACCTTGCAGAAAAAGAGGGAAGTACGGCATTAATAGCACATAATAAATAAGAAAACCAAGGCTTGGAAGATGGAAGTGACTTCTTGATAAACAACATGCTGTCTAAGTTATTAATAAACAGGTCTAACCTGCCTGCAGAGCCAAGATTCTTACCCAGGTCCATCATCCTGAGAATATACGTCTATTTCTACTTCTTTGGGTACTCGTGGGGACTAAGCAAAATGATGGACAAAGAATTTATTGTAAAGATAGTATCTTGGCTATCACTGGTTTCTTTACCGTTTTTCCTCTCACTTTTAATGCCTCATGACCTTTTAGTAAGTGGTAGAACCAGGACTCAAACATAGTTTTTGCAACTCAGCCCCCAAGTTCTACTGTGAATATATATAACTATTGTCAGTGCTCTGCCAACTGCTTTCAGCTGTATGTGAATGAGTTAATGAGCTTCTCTACAAGAAGTAAGGCACAGAATAGACTTCTGGAAGGGGAAATAGAGCAGCTACCCCAAAGGCAGCCTTGATTGGAAGTTCCGTATAGTTCAAGCTAAACTGAAAGCCCAGATACTACCAAGACATGGGATCAAGTATCAGATGAAGGAGGGAGGACCCCAGGAAAAATCCAGATGGCAGCCTTGTAATGGGCATTAGAGAAATATGTCACTCTTCATCACTCATCACTCTTTCAACAGATGACTGTGGGGCACCCATATATGCCAGCTAATATGAATCTAAGGCAGTAGACTTTTGAATCCTACACTCTGAGAATTTATAGTTTAAGGGAAGATGGGGATAAATAAGGAGAACTTGCAATGTGAGGTGAGAAGGGCTGCAGTGGAGCAGTGTGCCCACCATTGGAAGTACTTGAAAATCACTTGAGCAGCTTTTTTTTTTTTTTTAGACAGATTCTTTCTCTCTCCCCAGGCTGGAGTGCAGTGGCGTCACCTTGACTCACTGCAATCTTCGCATTCTGGGTTCCAGCGATTCTCGTGCCTCAGCCTCCTGAGTAGCTGGGACTACAGGTGCATGCCACCATACCTGGCTAATTTTTGTATTTTTAGTAGAGACAAGGTTTCACCATGTTGGCCAGAATGGTCTTGATCTCTTGACCTTGTGATCCTCCCACCTCAGCCTCCCAAAGTGCTAGGATTACAGACTTGAGTCATCGCCAGCTTTTTAAAATTGGTGATGCCCAAGGGCTATTCCAGACTACTGGAATGGGAATCTCTAGTGGTGGAATCTAAAAATTACCATTTCTTAAAAGCTGCCAGGTGAGTGTGTGGCCGATGTTGACAAGCACTGCCAGAGCAGGAAGCATAGGATGCCATATGGGGCCTTGGAGGACGCCCTAGCACCACCTTAGAGAAGAGGGGAGACTGCCGGCAGGAAGGAGTAGATGAGCTGAGACCTAAAGGAGAAGAAAGCCAGGCTAGGGGAGGTGGACAAAAGGGAAGGGAGTGTTAAGAATCTCTTAAGAGAAACATGAATTCCTGGAATAATTTCAATTCCTGTTTTAACTTGACCACTTGTTCTCGTCTCTCACACTACACTGGCCCCAGTGTCTCTGCCTAATGAGATGCAGTCTGACCATATTAGGATGGAAACCACTCCTCACACAATCTGAGAATCAGTCTTTTGGCAACTCTCCTATTCCTTTATGGAGAGTAGCTGACGAAGGCCAGAGAGAGACTTCAGACCCACTAGAACATTCCAACACTCAGTTCCTCAAATGCAACTTCTCTGAGGAATGAGATGGCTAAAGGGGAACTCTAAGGGGAAGTCAGGTCAGTCAACTGAGACTCAGTAGCAGATCTCAGTGTCAATACCACTTCCTCTGAGAAGCTGTCCCTGATCTACCAAATGCTAGATCTTCATCATTGCAGTGCTGCATCATTGCATCATTGCATCATTGCACACCTGCACTGCTCTTTGTAGCATTCATTATATTTGTGGTTATTTGGTCAATACCTGTCTTCCTGGAATGTCTTTGTATTAGTCAAAGTTCTCTAGAGGGACAGGACTAATAGGATATATGTACATATGGAAGGGAGTTTATTAAGGAGAACTGACTCACACAACCACAAGGTAAAGTCCCACAATAGGATATTTGCAAATTGAGGAGCAAGGAAGCCAATGGTGGATCAGTCTGACTCCCAAAACCTCAAAAGTAAGGAAACTGAAAGTGTAGTTTTGGTCTGTGGCCAAAGGCTCGAGAGCCCCTGGTAAGTAAGTCCAAGAGTCCAAAAGCTGAAGAACTTGGAATCTGATGTTTGAGGGCAGAAAACATACAGTATGGGAGAAAGATGAATGCCAGAAGACTTAGCCAGCCTAGTTCTTCCGCATTCCCTTGTCTGCTTTTATCCTAGCTGTTTTGGCAACTGGTTAGATGGCATCCAACAAGACTGAGGGTAAGTCTGCCTCTCCCAGTCCACCAACTCAAATGTTAATCTTCTTTGGCAACACCTTCACAGACACATCCAGGAACAATACTTTGCATCCTTCAATCCAATCAAGTTGATACTCAGTATTAACCATCACAATCTTTAAGGCCATGAAAGCAGGAATCTATATAGCTTAGTTACAGCTGTATTCCAAGAACTTAATATCATACCTGGCACATAGTTGGTGCTCAATAAATATTGGTTGGGTAAATAAGTAGGTGGATTTAAAAATAAATGGATGGGTGGAGATTGGAGTGATAGAGCAGCACCATTTATAGGATTCTCTTTTCCTTGAGGTACACCTAAGGTCTGACATCAAGCTCTCCAGGAGAACAGGGGGCTATTTTCATTTCAAGATACCTTTGTCCTTACCTGGGGTTAACAAACCAGCTACAGATAGGTAAGGATAGCTACAGGCAGACTTACATTTCTTTGTATCTTCAGCAACTTGCATAAATCACAGAGCCTCAATTTCCCATCTTTTAAATTGAAAACAGTACACCTGCTTTACAGGAATTTTCTAAGAGAAAATTTTAAAAGCTTTAGATATTCTGCTGGGCCCTTGGTTGAAATGCAAGTGAGAAATACTCCCTCCTCATCCTATTTCTCTGTTCAGTTTTTTCACCAAAATAGATATCTGACTTTGAGGAGATGAGCATATAGCACCCTTTATTCCTTTCCTGAGTTCAGAACCTTTTAAGAAATGGAAGCCAGAGAAATGAAGTCCAAAATAACAGCTTAATTATTGATCAGCCTATATCAGAAGATGTGGCTTAGATGTATGGCCCCATGGGGCTTGCTAATTAGAGCCATTTGCCCACCATTGGTTTGGCTGAGCCACTGTAAGACCTCGTTTTCCAAGTCCAGCACACTGCATGCACTGTCAAAAATGATTCTGGGCCTGAGAGAGGACTATAATTTCCTACCTCTTTGACCTCAAGCTTGGTCATATAACTTCTGAGAGCAATAAAAATGCAAGCAAAAGTGATGACTAAAACTTCTGAGTAGAAGCTCTTGAAGTCAGAAGGTGTTTGTCTTATCTTTTAATCCTTCTGCTATAAGACCAGTGTCTTAGCTAGAGCCACCATAATAAAATGCCATAGACTGGGTGGCTCAAACAACAGAAATATACTTTCTTGCAGTTCTGGAACCTGGAAGTCTGAGATCTGGGTATCAGCATGGTCAGATTCTGGTGAGGGCTGTCTTTCCTGGCTGCTTCCTATCGTGTCCTCACAAGGCCAGAAAAAGAGTAAGAGAGACAGAGAAGGAGAGATCCCTGGAGTCTCTTCTTACAAGAGTACTAATCCTGAGGGTCCCACTCTGTAACTAAACACGATTATTGCGAAGGCCACATCTCCAAATAGCATCCCATTGTGAGTTCAGACTTTAACACACGAATTTTGGGGCAATGTAATCCATTCCACAGTATCCAGCAATGTTCTAGAAATAGACTCTTTATAAGCCTGGACCAGGAGTGAAGACCCTGTGAGACAAAGACAACAGGTGATTCATGAAGGACAGGTATCCTGGTACTCATAAGCCACCGAAGCGTTGAGGCTATTAGCATGACAGCATGCTCTAGCCCATCCTGACTGCAATACCACCCTAGTTTCTACCGTATCCCCACGTGAACTTACCCCATGGGTGTTTTAGGCCATTTTGTCACTGTTATAAAGAAACATCTAAAACTAGGTAATTTATAGGAAAAGAGGATTAATTGGCTCATGATTCCGCAGGCTATATAGGAAGCATAGCACTTGCATCTGCTTCTGGGAAGGCCTCAGGAAGCTTTTACTCATGGCAGAAGGTAAGTGGGAGCAGGCACATCACACAGCCAGAGCAGAAGCAAGAGAGAGAGAAGTGCCACATGCTTTTAAATGACCAAATTTCATGAGAACTCACTATTACAAGAACAGCATCAAAGGGGTGGTGCTAAAATACTCATGAGAAATTCACCACTACGATCTAATCAACTCCCACCAGGCCTCACCCCCAGCACTGGGGATTATAATTCAACATGAGATTTGGGTAGGGACAAATATACCAACTATATCAATGGATGAACGGAAAAATCCACCCCCTTTTGAAAGAGGGGAGAGAAGAGACAGAGTTGGACATGCTCTGTTTCTTTCCCCAAATTCAGCCATTAGTTAAGTTACTTCTGCTTCAGTCATGGATTGTCCCCTGTTGCAGGGAGGAGTAAAAATTCCCTTCTAATTATGGAAACCTATTCAGTGCAAATATAGTGAACTTATTTTCACGCAGGTATGAATAGAGCAGGACACTGATGCTGAGCAGAGGAATGTCAAGATATCGTTAAATAGCCATACAAACTATCCGTATAATAGGGATTTTAGTATTCTAATTTGTAACCCAGAGTTTGGAGTGTTCTACAATATATCCTATCCTAAGCATTGATTCCCAGTGCTACATTTTTGCTCACTCTTTGATTATTATCATAAGGTCTCTTAAAGGATGGAACTTTAAGTATGGTACTTTAAAGGATGGTACAGGTCTAATTTAGATCATATTCCTCACACAACCTCTTACCACTCCAACTACACACGATCAGCTCTTGGCATTCGTAAGTTCTCAGTAAATAACTGTTCTGTGTGCTTTTCAACTGGAGACATGGCTCCCAGCACCTGCTCCCTTCTTTCTATGCTTCTCTAGAACAAATTCCAAGAGCCCTGGGGCCAGTGAGAAGGCATAATTCAATCCTTTTCTAAAGCATCATGCATTTCTGACAGTCCTGAATCTCTTCTCATTGTGCTCCCTCCTGGCCAGGGATCCACCAGCTCACTGTCACAGCTGTTCCTGCCAAATTCTATCCTCGTGAGTGTACTTGGCTCTTCTGCAGCATTATCTCCAATCCCCCTGCCAAGAACAGAGGAAGGTAAATGACACTGTGCACAAATGAAATGAAGCCCAATACAAAAATTGTGCTGTATTTTTTTTAGACCTAGATTCAATAAATAGACAAGTCAGGAAGACTCTTACATAACATTTGGCCAAACCTCCTAACTTCCCACATTGAGAAAAATAAGACTGAAGGAGTTTGTGGGATTTGTTCATGGCGCCCAGTAGGGAGAGTCATGAGTCTTTCCACATTGCCCTGAGGAGCACTGATCACTTAGAGTGCTGCACATCTCATGAATATTCTCATGCTATAAAGATGTATGTAAATACTTTAATTCACCTCCACAGTCAGCAAACCAAACGTCTCAGTCAATAAATATTTTCCTTATGTCAGATCATCTAGTAGAGTAGAGGAAAGCTTTGCTACATTCTGCACCAATGGAGTCTGGACCTTAAGAAGTCTTTCCTGTTTCAGTTTGCTCTGTCATTTTCACGGCTAGCAGAGGACAGACCACCAGTCCAAGACTTGCCCAAACCAAGTCCAAACTAGGTCAGCCAATCTTCAGCAAAGACATAGACACATAAGAGAGTCCAACCAAGCCAAGCTTGTATCAGCTGCACCCCAGCCAACTTGCAGTCATACGAGCAGTAATGAATAATGGCTGTTTCAACCGCCATTTACTAGGGTAGCTTGATACCTGTGATGATTAATTTTATGTGTAAATTTGACTAAGCCATGCGATGCCCAGATATTTGGGCAAATATTATTTCCGGATGGGCCTGCAAGGGGGTTTCTGGATAAGATAAATATTTGAATCAGGATACTGAGTGAGCAGATTGGCCTTCCCAATGTGGGTGGGCCTCAACCAATCTGATGAAGACCTAACTAGGATAAAAAGCTGAGTAGGAAAGAATTCTCTTCTCTGCCTGACTGACTTTGAGCTGGGACATCAGTCTTCTCCTGCCTTCAAAGTCTAACTCAAACTGAAACTTACACCCTTGGCTCTTTGGGTTCTTAGACCTTTAAACTGGGAACTTCAACTGGAAATATACCACTGGCTCTCCCAGATCTCTAGCTTGCTGACTGCAGATCTTGGATTTTTCAGCCTCCATAATCACGTGAGCCAGTTTCTTACAGTAAATCTTTCTTTAGATAGATAGATAGATAGATAGATAGATAGATAGATAGATAGATAGATAGACAGACAGATGATAGAGGTATTTTCTTACTGCTCTGTTTCTCTGGAGAACTCAGACTAACACAATACCCCAATTAATGAGGTAGCTTGACACTTCAGTTAATGAGGGAATTATTATCTAGCCTCTTCTCTTCCATCCCTATCACCTCTGACAAACTTTAGAGCTTCATTTTTCTTTCCCCCAAACTTTTTCCACCTCTTATTAATGGCCTACCTGCTTCTTTTTCCATCCTTTTCTAATCCATCTTCCTCATTACTATAAAATCGTTGTCTAGAAGACCATCTGTCTAACTTTCCCTCCTGTGAAAAGTCCGTGAGTCACAACAACAGCAGCAACACTCGTATAGCCACACAAGGTTAAAAGCACGATTTTCAATGTTTTACATAATTCAACTCATTAAATTATCCCAACAACCCTATAAAGTGGATATTTACATTTTTCCCGTTTTGCACACGAGGAAACAGCAGAGGGTGATTAAGTCACTTGCCTAACATTAGTGGAACATGCATCCGAGCCTAATAGTGCAGTCTCCGAGGCTCTACTCTATGGCACATCTCAGTCTCTTTTGTCTTCAGTAAAAAAACCCACACTCCTTAGCACAGAGACCTTAGCACAGAGACCTTAGCACAGAGACCGTTCCTGAGGTAACCTGCAGGCCACCACATTGAACAACTCCAAAGAAATTATGCACAGTCTAATGCACCCTGCCTGCCTCTTGAATTCTCATGACTCCATATCTGAAACTATTGTATATCCTGTCCTCCACCCACGATAAATGACTTAAAATTCTGAAACACACGATAGAATTGCCAACCTCACTGTGTTGACGCAGGCACCTGTCTCCACCTGCACGCCCTTCCTCCCAGGACACTTGGAAAACTTCTCTCTTGAGCCTCTACCACCTTGCCAGTTCTGCAATTCCCCTTTTGAAACTCCAGGCAGTAGGCATGGCTTCCATGTGCTCAACGAGGCTGGACTTCACTCTGTCATGGCACCACTCCACTTAACTGGACTGACTAACCCTTCTGCCTCTCTTAGGTCTACAGCTATGTATAAAATCTCGTAGGACCTTAATATATACTAACGGAATAAACTGAATTAGTGATTAAATAAATACGTCCGTAGGGTTTATAGAAACAAAGAGAGTGTTAGAGATTCCAGAAGATCAACAAGAACCACAGGAATGGCCTAATTCTTGGGTATAGACACAGTGCAGAGCACTCTCCTGCTGATTAGCTAAAGCTTCTAATTCCCCCATTAGCATCTGACTCTTCTAGCTTCAAGTCATGACCAAAGGAAGGAGCAAGTCCCCCTGGGAGGGGTTACACTGAAGCTGGAATCATTAAAATGAACATCAGTGAGGAAAAATCAGTTCAGCATTTCCTGGAAAGCAGGCCTCGGAAGGGTCAGAACCTCTGGAGAAGGGGATGGAGGTGGCAGGCTGGAACACTGGGCTACTGAGACACTTCTCAGAGCTTGTCAGACTAAGATCTGGAATGAACAGCCCTGAACTCCTCCCAGTTCAATATTCAGTTATTTTATGGTGACCTTTTCTTCTCACAGACTCGTCCCTCCTCCAGCCACCGTTTTCCCCAGGCTGCGGAATCTATGCAAATGAGTTGCAGTGTTTTTGTAATTGTTGATTCTGTGAGGCTAAGGTGGGTAATAGGAAGAGCACTGATTTGGAGTCAAAGACTCCATATCTAAGCCCTGGCTTTGCCATTTCCGAACCATGTGTTTCTGGACAAATTGCTTTAATGACCATATAATATAAGTTCTTTCTCTGTGCCAGGCCCTCTGTCCAGGATTTTACATCTAGTACTTCCAGTCCCTCAGCTCTGTGAAGGAGTCAGCACTGCCGGCATTTCATCCGTGAGGAGACAGAGGCCCAGGGCCACCGAGGGCATGCCCAAGGCCATCTGCCCAGCAAGTGGATGGATGAAAACCCCAGCACAGGTCAGCTCACTCTAACTCCAGATCTTCCTCCTGTGCCATGAGTCTCAGTTGGTTCATCTGTAAAATGAAGGGGCTGGAACAGTTGCCCTCCCGGCTCCTTTGTTTTATGACTTGATATTCGCTTGTGATTGGGGCAGGTTTGAAATTACTTCAGAGACCCAGCGTCTGCCAAATCGTAATCAAGTTGGCTGCCTGGTCTGAGGCCCAATGAACAATACTGCGTTTGTGGCTCAGCCCTGCTTCATGATGGCCATGGCGCATTTCCTGGGGTGTTGAGAGCCCTTTCGGCGGGAGAGGGGTGGGGGGGCAGTGCTGCCCCGCATTGCTTCATTTCCCATGCTCCATTGCAATAAGTCACCAGTCTTTCAAAACACATCAGTGTGTTCCTTTTTATTGCCATCAAACCCTCTGCTCACATGATGGCTCAATCACTGTGATTTATTTTAATTGAAAAGCCTACCGGCCACCCTCTGCCAAAGCAACTGGCCAGCTCCTGTGTGATTTCCTACCAGAACATTTCCTGCCAACCCACAGTGTCTGCACAGGCCAGTGAAGGGGAGGGGGTGAGCTCTGAATGGCCATTTGGCCTCAACCTGACATCCAAGAAGATCCTCAAATGTACATTTTAACCTTTTCCCCCCAAATGATAATAGATACAAACTGCATGTATTTTGTAAGTTTTTTTTTTGTTTTTTGTTTTTTGTTTTTTTGAGACGGAGTCTCGCTCTGTCGCCCAGGCTGGAGTGCAGTGGCCGGATCTGGGCTCACTGCAAGCTCCGCCTCCCGGGTTCACGCCATTCTCCTGCCTCAGCCTCCGGAGTAGCTGGGACCACAGGCGCCCGCCACCTCGCCCGGCTAGTTTTTTGTATTTTTTAGTAGAGACGGGGTTTCACCGTGTTAGCCAGGATGGTCTCGATCTCCTGACCTCGTGATCCGCCCGTCTCGGCCTCCCAAAGTGCTAGGATTACAGGCTTGAGCCACCGCGCCCGGCCGTATTTTGTAAGTTTTAAGTGCAGTCATTTGTAATGGCATTTGCAGCAACCTGGATGGAACTGGAGACCATTATTCTAAGTAAAGTAACTCGGGAATGGAAACCCAAACATCACATGTTCTCACTTACAAGCGAGAGCTAAGTTATGAGGATGCAAAGGCGTAAGAATGACACAGTGAACTTTGGGGACTCAGGGAAAGTGTGGAAGTCGGGTGAGGGATAAAAGACTACACATTGGGTACAGCGTACACTGCTCGGGTTATGGGTGCACCAAAATCTCAGCAATCACCACTAAAGAACTTATTCTTGTAACCAAACACCACCTGTTGCCCAAAAAATCCTACTGAAATAAAAAATAAATAAATAAATAAATAGAAGCAGTCATTTATGAATAGACTTTATTTGTTAAACACTATTTTGATATTTTCCTTCCTTTTTAATTGGGTGAAAACGTCAAAGAAATGAGAGCAGCCAGCCTCTCCTTCAGTCCCTGCGACACTGGGGTTGGCCCAGGTTTTACTCTCATCTGTCCTGCCCTACAGCTTCTCTCCTTTTGTTTTTCCATTTTTGTTTTAATTTTTTTAACTTCTTTTAGGTTTAGGGATACATGTGTAAGTTTGTTACACAGGTAAACTGTGTGTCATGGAGGTTTGGTATACAGGTTATTTTCCTTCCCAGGTAATAAGCATAGTACACAATGGGTGTTTTCTTCTGACCCTCTCCCTCCTCCCCCCCTCCACCTTCAAATGGGCCCGAGTGCCTGTTGTTCCCCTCTTTGTGTCCACGGGTTCTCATTGTTCAGCTTCCACTTACAAGTGAGAACATGTGGTATTTGGTTTTCTATTTCTGTGTTAGTTTGCTTAGGATAATGGCCTCCAATTCCATCCATGCTGCTGCAAAGGACATGATCTCATTCTTTGTTATGGCTTCATAGTATTCCATGGTGTACATGTACCATGTTATTTCTATCAAGTCTTCTGTTGTTTGCCCTGTATCTTTAGACAAATTATTTCATTTCTCTTGGTCTCAGTTTTCTCACCTGTAAAGATAAAATGACACTATCTACCTCACAGGAGTGACTTCTGTTTTTTTGTTTTTTGTTTTTTTTCTTTTCTTTCTTTCTACTCTTTACTCTTTACAAATTTCTTTACTTTTCGGTGAGGACCAACTGAATAAAAGCATAAGAACGTATATTTACAAATTTGAAATGACCAGACAAAAGCAGAAGATTGTTGTTAGCATTAGGGAAAGGGGAGGAAAAAAGGAAAATAGCCTAAGGAAAAAAATAAGAAATAAAATTAAGGAGAGAAGTTGTAAGAAGAAAGGAAAGAAGGAAGAGGGAAAAGGAAAGGCAAGGGCCGGGCGTGGTGGCTCACACCTGTAATCCCAGCACTTTGGGAGGCCAAGGCAGGCAGATCAAGAGATTGAGACCATCCTGGCCAACATGGTGAAACTTCGTCTCTACTAAAAATACAAAAATTAGTTGGGTGTCGTGGTGGGCACCTGTAGTCCCAGCTACTCGGGATGCTGAGGCAGGAGAATTGCTTGAACCTGGAGGCAGAGGTTGCAGTGAGCTGAGATTGTGCCATTGCACTCCAGCCTGGTGAAAGGCAGGAGCCCTTATGTGCAAGCCCATGATAAATCATTTCTCATTCATATTTTACAGAGAAGAAAAAACCAAGCTTTTTAAAAAACTTGTCATAGGTTATGTTTACTCTCTTTTCCATAAAATGGTCAAGATCTAAATGTAGCATTTCCTATTTCAGAGTCCAGGCTGTTTCCTCTGCATTGTACTGATGGGAACACTGATGAAGAACTCACCCTGGTATGGCAAACAGTTGCACCCAGAGCCACTTGGGGCACCACAAGGCTATTACACTCCTACGTGTGGGGTTGGACAACAGTGAAAGGTGCCAAAACCAAACATCACTTGTTTTTGTTTGTTTCTTTGTGATGGAGTCTCACTCTGTCGCCCAGGCTGGAGTACAGTGGCACCATCTCAACTCACTGCAACCTCCGCCTCCCAGGTTCAAGTGATTCTTCCACCTCAGCCTCTTGAGTAGCTGGGATTACAGGCACCCACCACCACACCCAGGAAATTTTTGTGTTTGTAGTAGAGATGGGGTTTCACTATGTTGGCCAGGCTGGTCTCGAACTCCTGACCTCAGGTGATCAGTTGCCTCAGCCTCCCAATGTGCTGGGACTATCGGCATGAGCTATGCACCCAGCCAAACATCACATTTTTAATTTTGGTAGGAATCAGGTGTGGTTGTGGAAGTTCCTAGGAAGATACAAAGGAAAAGAAATTATTTCTGGTATTCCATGAACTCATTGCATCACAAGGATGGAAAAGAACCAGTCCAGCCTCCACCCAGCACAGAAACTTTTCCTGCAAGCTAATGGGAAAAGGGTCTCCTATCCTTGGCTGGATTATCTCTAGTCAGTGAGCAGCTCACTACCTCACAAGGCAGCATCCTCCACAGATGCATCCTTTCCTAGGTGAAACTGACAATGTCTGTTCACTGGCTATGACTCGACCCTCTAATCCTTATCACTCTTGGACACAAGGAACCATAAGATATATTCTCAGGTCTCTTCTGAAGATTCCTATTCAGAAAAAAAACAAAACTCTGTATGACAATTTCTCTTATGACAATATGGCCATTGCATGATCGGTAAACTAATATTCATTGCCCACTATGGCAATAAATAGCAAGGGCATTTGATGCCTTGCTTATCAGAGGACCTGTCTGTCAGGATCTGCCCCTCTCTCTTTCTCTTTTAATATTGATTGAGTTTTCTTCTGATTAATGAAGTTATACATATTCATTGTAGACATCTTAGAAAATAATATGAATAAACAGATCATTCTTAACTTCTAATTCTGAACCAGGCACTGTGCTATATATACTTTAATATACATTATCTCATTTAAAATTCACAACAGCTCTGCAAAGTCTCCTTTATTGCCATTTTAGAGAGAAGACTCATGGGATTTAGGTCATTTTATTAAGATCACACACAGGAAGAGAGGATTCAAACCTAAATATCTGCTATAACCCAATTAAGACAACGAAAACCACCAGTAATCTGGAGCAGCATACTCTAGTACATCTTTCCATTCTTTATTCCACCATGGTTTTCTTCATCTAATCGGAATCATACTGTGCAAAGGTAGACACAATGCCATTCAGTGAATATGATTCTGATCAATGTAATCTTTTCCCTGTTAATAGACATCTAGGCAGTTTTCTATTTGTTTGCCAATATAAATGATACTGTGGAAAACATTCTAAAAAACAGATATTTCTGCAATCTTTTTCTTTTTCTTAAAATAAATTCCTGGGAGCAGAATTCTCTCTCAAAAGTACCTGTAGTTGAGCACAATCCTCCTGATAGGGGTACTACTCCATGTAAAATAAAAACAACCATGCCCAGAAAGTTCTTTTTCTCTTTCCCACTAATTCTATGAAGGCAGCAACCTTGATTGACTCATTATTCCTTGTTCTTGGGGCTTAAAACATTATCTAGCATATATTAGGCACTCATGAGTATTTGTCAAATGATGTAATGAATGAATGAAATGAAAGTGACTTCATTGAGCCTGATTTGGGAAGAAAGTTTTCATATTCCTTGAAGCTCTTGGGAAATGAATAACTGTATTTATAAAACAAATGCAACCACATTTACCCTAATGTTTGACACTAGGATGCTTTGTCTTTTCCTGTTCTCCCCTGATTTCCTATCCCAGTGGTTATCCTAATACATATGGGGGAAAAGTCTTTAGACTCCAAAGGACCTGGAGTACAGCCTCAGTTCTTGTACATATCAGCTGTACATGAACTAGGTGTGTATGCACCAGCTCTGTGTGTACTATCTGTGCATATTCCAGTTGCAGAAAACAAGTCAGTTGACCTATGTGGTAGTCTTTCATTTTGTTAAGGTCACACACACGAAAAGATAATTCAAACCCAAGTATCTTCCATAGCCCAACAAAGACAATGCAAACCACTAGTTACCTGGACCTGCATGGTATATTTTAGTACATCTTTCCTGTCTTGATTCTACCCACAGAGGGCCACAGTTTGACTCAATGATCTCTGGATAAAATTCTCTAACACTGAGTTAAGAAGAGGAAAATTGATTTGCCTTTGAAGGTAGGATTTGGGAAACAAAGAATAAAAAGGATCTGACATTCCTCAAGTAAGAAGGTAAAAGTTCAGCTAGTTGATCATCTGACTTCCATTTCTATAGCACTTTACAGTTTATATACAACTTCTTCGCCAATGAGTCGTAACATAATCTCACAAGAGATGTTTTTACTTCTCTTTTACATATTAGACAGCTTCTGAAATTCATTTCCTTAACTAACCAAGGATCACGTAGGTAGTAAGAGACAGCATGAGAAGGTGAAGTTGTGCCTTTGGAAAACCAAGGTGACATTCTCTCTACTATCCCACTCTCTGACCTTGCTGATTGCCTCCCTAACTCACTTTCCCCATCCAGTAGCTCACCCTTGACTTCCTATGTCCCTGAGGTCTCCAGTCACATGTGGACCTTTTCAGATCCATCAAAGGTCTCAGGCCACCTCTCCACATGACGAGCTTCTACCCACCACCTCAGGGACTATGCCCACAGAGAAGAAAGGCACAGGTTAGGTTTTGAGTCTGTCCCCACCACAGCAAGCAGAAACAATTATTCACCAGGTCCTGGCCTGAAAGAAAACATCATTTCTTAGACATGCTGTACCCCATCTGTCTAACCAAAACACTTTTTATCACCAGAAATCTGGGTTGTTTTCAAATCAGTGACTCAAGGTAAAAGATGCAGCCAAGTAACTCGCTAGCAAGCCAGAAACCATTTGAAGCCCGCCATTCTGCCCCAACTAGCTTGCCCAAATGTGGAATCATTTAGGAGGATGCAGCAGCAGGTGTCATCTGTGGTGATGAATCTAACCCATGTCATCTTTATTTCCCAGAGGGGAGTTCTATGCATTCCAAGTAGGAAACAGAGATCTCCTTGCCCAGCCTTAGAATAAATTAAAGACAGCAATCCAGGATCTTGGCTTTCATGGAAGTGCTAATATTTTGAAATAAGGATACTTCTTTGATCCCTTGGAGATAAGAAATAGCCAGTGACATTCTGAAGTGCTTAGGAGGGGTGAGTCCTGGGTGTGACTGAGATGGTGGTCTATGGACAGAGCCTGAGAGCTGGGGTGTCCAGCAGGGAGATGAGGAGGTAGATAAAATTACGAGAGGACTGTTTGGCAGAAATTAAAAGGGAGAAAGTGGCATTGCACAAATTAAGTTGAAGAGCAAAGGGTGAACAGCAATGGATCCATCTCAGGAAATTCATCCATTCACTCATGTATTCATTTATTAGCCAAATATTTATTGAGCATCTATTACATGACAGGCACTGTTCTAGGTCTTTGAAGTAGATGTTTATCACTGAAAAAAAATTGAAAAAGAATCCCTTTGTTCATACTGGTTAAATTTTGGTAGGGGAAAACAGATAAAATACAATAAACCTAAGAAATAGGTAAATTACATAATATGTTACCATAGACACAAGAGCTAAATCCCAAGGAAGGATCCAGAAATGAGGACAGGATGAAAGGTAAATGCAGTTGCACCTATGAAAGGTAAGAATTCAGAGATAAGGTCAGATGGACCAAGGCCGGGAGTTGAAGAGACTCCATGGAGCACACAGGGAAAGACCTTATCATTTGTTCTGATGCCACTTGGGCACTGACATCCACTTACTCACTTGGTGAATGATCTTATATTAATAGCCCATCTCCTGCATAAGAGTCATTTCACCAAGCACACATGCTAATGAGAGATTCCCTGGCCCCTGGGAACTTAAAATCCAAAGAAGTAGTTTTGAATGTGTAGGACATCATTTGGGAAGTTATCAAAATTCAGACTCCCAGGCTTCACTTTTGAAGGGTCTGACTTTATATCATTGGCAGTTTCACAAGATTTCTATGTGTCTCTCGGGGAGGCAGGGACATTCGACACACAAATAATTACAAATGGTGAAACTGGTGATAGACATGTGCACCGTGAGAGTCGTTTAATTCAAACTAAAGGGGAAATGAGCAAAGATTTCTTGCAGAGGACCTTCGATCTAATTCCTTAAGGTCAGGTAGAAGTTGGCCAGGCGGGTATGGAGAAGGGGCGTAGAGCAGCCAGAGGGAGAGCAAAGGCAACAGTAGAGAGGTCAGATGCAGGATGAGTTGCACTGGGAATGCATCATAGTCAGTGTTGTTGAAATCCAAAGGGATTAGAAAGAAGAAATAATTAGGCAAGTCTTGTTGAATAAAGCAACTAGCTATTAAGTCCATCGGTTCTCCATGGGCTCAACCTTTTCTTCTTGAAAAATACATAGGGAGGATTTTTAAGGTGGATTTAGCTGACCCTTGGCCATTATGCTCTGCCCTGATTTCCTTTGTTCCAGCGTAGTGTTCTTCTACCCTCAAGCACTGGTCTCAGAACTTTGGGCTGTTCCTGAAACAGAGTAGCTGGTCCGTAAGTGTTTGTTATTAAACTAATTGCACAAGCAGTTGCTTGGTTTCAAAGAGGCTGTATAGAGATAACATTTAAGCTATATCTTAAAAGTTGACCAAGGGTACCCTCAGCAAATGCACAGAATATGAGTCCATGCCTGCTCAGGAAACTATGATGGCTTCAATATTGTTGTTCAGTAATTGTCAGGAGATAGTAGGAAATGCAGCCAGTATAAAAGGTTAAATGCAGATTGTGAAGTATCTTGAATGTCATGCAAAAGAGCCCAAACTTTACCCTGAAGATAAAGGGGGTTATTTGTTATTCAGACAAATACTTATTAAACATTTGTTATGTACTGTTTATTGTGCTAGGAACTAAGGATGCAATAATGACCAATGAAAAGGTCCTCTGTCTTCTTGGATATATCCGGTAGAAGAAAGGAGAAATAATAGGTCAGTGCATTGGGGTAAGCATCTGCCACTATCCCAGCTAAATGGAAGATCCTAAATTGGCCACCATGGTGGAATATGAAAACCTTCTCTTCATGTCACCAATACCCCTCTAGAAGTTTCAGTCCCATTCTCTATTCCGGCGCAAATACAAGTGTCCTAAGAAACTGAACAAGATATTGTCCAGACAAGCAGATCAGATTGAGAGCTGAGCAGTGTGTTGATGATAGACATCTCCTTTGTGGTTGACATTCAACAGGCAAAACACTGGCTACAGACAAGAGGAAACAAGACTACTTGGTAACAAGAAAGAAAACTGGGTGCTGCTTTGATTTTTGCATTGCTCTGGCTCCATCATGCTAATGATGGAGATTCTGTCTAGTCCAGGGGTAGGAACAGACTCTTCACAGGAGTCTAGGAGTTACTAAGATGATGTCTTGGCCTCTTTCTTCCCTTTATCAGAAACAGTGCTTTTAAGTCTTAATGGAAACTACGCCAAACAAATGCAAACACAAAATACCAAGCAGCAGAACCCAATAAATAAATGATCATTTTCTTTCTCATTGCTTTCTGAAAGCTCATTATACGTGAACTCACTAAATAAGATTTCACAGACTATATTTGTCTAGTTCATAATTAAAGTGCTAGTTTTCCCCAGCCTGAAGTCAAGTAGGGGGGAAAGAAACTTTGGCAAATTGTTCTCAAAATGGCATTCTTTCTAAATTAGTCGTAAATTTGCATTGCAACATACTCCCCATTAATAGAGTGTATATTTTAAATTTGTGTTACTTTAACTTAATTATCTATTTTTATTTTTATTTTTTTAAAAAAAGGTAATCAGGAAGGCAGGGGATGGAAAATGTACCATGTCTATGTTCAATAACTGCTTAATGATTGCATTACAACTGTCCCGTTGAAACAACTGCAGCACTGTGAAGTCCAACCATGCTAGATTTTCTGTACTGGAGGATCTATCTTCAGAACAGTCTCTTGAATTTCTTAGAAAAGTAAGAGGTGGTAGGTTGTAAACTTAGTTTTCAACACTATTTAAATGGTGAAATCGAGCAAGACAAAAACTATAATTAAAAGATACATCAGTTAAGATAAAGCCTCTGTGAGGATGACAGAGTATCTAACACTTTAAAAAGATACAAATAGGCCGGGTGTGGTGGCTCACACCTGTAATCCCAGCACTTTGGGAGGCCAAAGTGGGTGGATCAACTGAAGTCAGGGGTTTGAGACCAGCCTGACCAACATGGCAAAACCCCATATCTACTAAAAATACAAAAATTAGCCGGGCATGGTGGTGCGCACCTGTAATACCAGTTTTTCAGAAGACTGAGGCAGGAGAATTGCTTGAGCCCATGAGGCAGAGGTTGCAGTGAGCTGAGATCGCTCCACTACACTCTAGCCTGGGCTACAGAGCAAGACTTTGTCTACAAAAAATAAAAAACAAATAAAAAGATACAAATATATTTATTTAATATCCACAACAGAGGCACAGAGATTGGCAGTGTAGGGCAGGTAGGGGTGCTTGTTATACTTGTCAGGCCTCAGGCCCCTCCTACCTTGCTGCTCTGCCATTCTCAGGATACGGCTTCTACCTCAGAGTCCCAGATGGCTGTTTAAGTATCAGCCATCACATCTTGCAACAAGAAGGAAAAGGATGAACACTCACTCACTCCCGTTGGGAACATTTCCTCCAAAGCACACGTGAACTTCTATTTATATACCATTGGCCAGAAATACGGTCATTTGGCTATCCTAGACTGCATGGGAGAATAAAAAATACAGTTTTATTCAGGAAAAGCTCCCATTCATCTCAAATTTGCTGATTGGAAGTGATTACAAATGGAGATCATACAAATAAATATTCGAGGTCAAATATTTGTCTCTGCTGGGAACAGTGAAATGGGTGTAACTCCTCAGCCCGAGAGGGACATTCATCATGGGAACCTCAGGGCAACTAGCTTAAGCATTTGCTGGGGACAGAAAACCTTAGTGCTTATAGAATCGTTAAGTGCTTTTTTTTTTTTTTTTTTTTTTTTTTTTTTTTTTTTTTTTTTTTGAGACAGAGGCTTGCTCTGTCACCCAGGTTGGAGTGCAGTGGCACCGTCTCGGCTCACTGCAACCTCTGCCTCCCAGGTTCAAGTGATTCTCCTGCCTCAGCCTCCCAAGTAGCTGGGACTACAGGTGCGTGCCTCCAAGCCTGGCTAATTTTTGTATTTTTAGTAGAGATGGGGTTTCACCATATTGACCAGGCTGGTTTTAAACTCCTGACCTCGTGATCCACCTGCCTCGGCCTCCCAAAGTGCTGGGATTACAGGTGTGAGCCACCGCACCTGGCTGAATCGTTAACTTCTTTTCTCAGAGATCATGGAGTCCCCTAACCTGGTTATTATTCTCCTCTCTGAAAATGAAAAAAATTGCACAGAAACTGTTTGCACATCTGTGCGGGAGCTTTCTGGCTCCCTTCCCCTCCACAGTAGCTGGCAAAAGCTTCTCTTGTTCAATGAGAAAGAACTCAAATCATATCATATTGTGGAAGGAATTTTCTAAAAAAGAAAAAAGTTCACGTTGATCCGATTAAGAGACATGCCTGGTACAGCTATTTATGCTCCTTCAAGTGACGTTGGCAGGCTGTGGGCAGGCGAGGAAAAAGGAAGAAGGAGTTAGTGTTTGTGGTGAGGCACCAAGGCGTTTGCCCGGAGAGAAGAGCCAAGCATGCCAGAAATCCTGCTCCTGGGAAACCACCCAAAGCCTGGCTGCCTGCTCGTCCTGCTGTTCAGAGGAAACAGCCCCTCTATTTAAAGAAGTTCCATCCCTTTGTTCTTACAAACTCTTCAGTAAATACATATTCTTCAGAGGGGGTAAAAAAGAAACAACCAGGAATGTCAAATGTCATCCCAGATCCAGGGGATGGAGATAAGGGGGAAATCAGGGTCAAGTGCTGCCTTGTTCACACATAAAATTCCAGGCGCACCAGAGGAGTGGTGTCAGAATCAGAAGTAAAGGGCAGAAATGCACAGCATCTCCCAGCCTCGTGGATCCCTCTCTTTGCCTGATGTTTGTGTCTATGATGTTAAATCAGTTTTCATAATTTCAGAAATAATTTTGTTAATTTCATAGACTATAAAATAAAGTAATACAAAAAATAAATAATAAAATAAAATCCTCTAATTTTGCCGGGGTGCTTATTTAACTACCTTTTACAAGGCCTCTCTGAATACCAAGTAATGTTTTGTACTATTTTTCAGGTGGGATTTACACACTGATTATTTCCTCCTGCTTCTAAGCAAGATATTCTAAGGTCCACATGCACACTCTGTAATCCCTGTAACTCCGCTAAATTTTAGAGATGCTTCCAGCAATCTAGCAAGTCTAAAATGATACAGATAAGCCCCCTCCTGTTATTAAAATCATATACATGTTGAGAAAATATAACAAACTGTATGACACAAAAATGAATTCAAAAGAAAGAATGCGAATTCGTAGGTTCCAGATATAAAAAGAGAAGTAAAGCCAGCAAGATAAACCTGAACTGATTCTGGAAAGGCCCTTGGGGTTTTAGACTAAGATGTGTATTGTAGGCAATACAAACTAAGGTTCTGCTATTCAAGAGATACAGGAAATATGGGTTTAAGTCCATGAAAGCAGAGCCCTTGCATACATTCCAGATTCCCAAAGAGTTTTCCCTTCCATGAAAACCCTGGTCACTGGTCTGGACATTCACAACGAAGCTTGACTTTGCCAAGGGCACTGGATGTGAGCAAAAGGCACCAGTGAGAAACTGAGGCTCAGGATTAAGCTATTAGCTCATAAGTTAAAATTAAAAAAAAAGAGGCCAGGCACAGTGCCTCACACCTGTAATCCCAGCACTTTGGGAGGCTGAGGCAGGTGGATCATGAAGTCAGGAAATCGAGACCATCCTGGCTAACGCGATGAAATGCCATCTCTACTAAATATACAAATTAGCCGGGCGTGGTTGGTGGTGCCTGTAGTCCCAGCTACTTGGGAGGCTGAGGCAGGAGAATGGCGTGAACCCGGGAGATGGGGCTTGCAGTGAGCAGAGATCACGCAAGGGCACACCAGCCCGGGCGACAGAGTGAGACTCTGTTTCAAAAAAAAAAAAAAAGGAAAAGAAAAAAGAAAAAAACAAATCTAATACCATTGAAAACTCCAGGTAGGTTCCTATAGAAGCAATTAGGAAATTCCTTACAATAGCCCCCATGACTGGGAGGGGTACTGATTAAAACTTTGAAAGCCCAGTAAGAATTACAGCCACGTAACAAAATAAGCTATTATGATAAGATTATCAGGTACAATGAATATGAGAATTAGTGTCTCAAGAATTGTAAATAACAGCAACAACTTTTAAATAAATATATTTAAAGTGATAAAGAAAATTAAAGTAAGAACTTTTATGTTTAATTTAAAAGTAACAATATAATCTAAAAAAGAACAAGCAAATTTAAAACATCCAAAAGTGAAACTTTCAGTAATAAAAAACACTTACATTTAAACAGAATAAATTTAAGCCAAGTGTTATTTCATATTGAAATAACACTCCAATTTTGAAAGATCTTTTAAATGAAAAGATCTGATGATACCATAATGACTGTAGAAAAGACAGAAATGAAACATCAGTAACAAAAAGAGAGAGATGGAGATTAAGAAAGTCCAACATACATCTAAGAGGAGATCAAAGGAAGAGAACAGAGAATTCAAGAAGCTCATACTTGATAAACGAGAAGCTTTTCAGTATTGAAAAAAGATACAGGTCTCCAGCTTAATGAATGACGAGTTCTTAGTAAGATAAATATAAACAAATTCTACTTTTACCATGAAAACATTAAAAGCAAAACAAAATGCAGAACATCCAAGAAAACCAAAAATAGATATAGATACAGATATAGATATCCCACTGACAGTGTATCCGTTGTTCTCAGAATTAAATGGTTATCATTTAATACCATATCTGTGTATGTACATATGTAATCTGTATATATATATATATGTATAATTAATTCTGGGTACAACAAATACACTGTTAGTGGGCTTTTCATCAGCAACAGCAGATGCCAGAAGACAACGAAATAATATCTTAACATCTTCACAAATATGAGGAAAATAACTGTCAACCCAGAATTCTAGAGCCAGATATACTACCTTTCAAAAGTGAGAGCGGCATAAAGATATTTTTGGGTCAATTTTCATAGGCTCTTACTAAAATATGCTGCATTAAAAACACATTTTAGAATAACAGGATTGGAAGGCGGAAAGAGTAAAATGCAGTAAGCACAGATAAACAAAATGGATAAATCTGTGGGTTAAAAAACATTATTTTGCATTAGACTACTGTACATTCTTCCTGTCTCTAGTGAAAAAAAAAAAAAACTACAAATTCATGCCTTGTTTTAGGAAAACATTTGAATCTAGGTTTGTATTTGTTGACCTAGAAGTGTTTTTTGTTTGTTTGCTTGCTTTACAGACAATTGTACTTTTTTTAAAAAGCCTAGTATCTCATATCAGTTAACAAATTTCAATAAGCATTAACTGTAAGAATAAAAATTATTAGGATATTAATTTGGAACTTGTATAGTAGATTGTATTATGAGAGAGGATAATATAAGTATTGATTAATACTGAATTTTGTAGGAATGCTTATTATAATTAAAGGGAGCTATGACATGATTACAATAAATAATTAACTTCCAAACAAGAAAAGGGAAATAGATTTAGATAAAATTCAATTTTTCTAACAGAAGGTGAAAAAAGGAAGGTAACAAAAACGAAAACATTAAATATAAAATGCAAAATGAGATGCAGAAATAATCCCAAACATCTTGGAATTTGGATCTTCAAAATTATTTTGGATCTTCAAATTTGTTTTTTAAAATACAGTATTTACATTACATGTCAAACAGAGTTTCTCAGTGAAACAGATATTGATTATGCATCCACAAAGCACTGCGGATATACCAAAGAACAGAAGAGATTAATTTCTTAACCCTTGCAGAATTAACATTTTAGTAGGGTGAAACAAACAAATACATACCTACATAATATCAAATATAAACAAGTCTGTAGTGGTTGAATAGCGTACAGAATTCACATCCACGTGGTGCACCATACTATGACCTTACTGGGAAATGAGGTCTTTGCAGATATAATTAGTTAAGTTAAGGTGAAGTATGACAGACCCTAAATTGGAGTCCCAGTGTTCTTATAGGAAGAGGCAAGGGGACACACACACACACACAAACACATATACACACCCAGGGAAGAAGGTCATGTGAAGATGGAGATATGGCAACGAGCCAAGGAACAACAGGAATTGCCTGCAACCTCCTGAAGCTAGGAAGACACAGGAAGGCGTCCTCTTTAGAGTCTTCAGAAGGAGCATGGCTCTAACAACATCAGCCTCCAGAACTGTCAGAGAATCTATTTCTGTTGTTTTAAGCTACCCAATTGTGGTATTTTGTTACAGCAGCCCTACGAAATCAACACCAAGTCCTTTTGAAAAATAAAGCTGGGTAAACGTGTGGCAAGTGATTGTGAGGCAGAGGTCCTAGGTTACATAGGAATGCCAAGGGTGTTCTATCAGAGGAACTAGAATGTGGACAGAGAGTTGGACTATACAAGAGAGGGAGCTCTGAGAACAAGTGGGGGAAAGATGTCCACATCAGAGGACAAAGCAAGTGCAAAGCCCCCTGAGGAAAAGCATTCCTGGCATGTTCTATAAGCAGGATGGAGGCCAGTAGTTGAGCAGACAAGGTGAGAAGGAGATGTGGAGGAAAGAAAATCTGTTGGTGGGAACGTAAACTAGTACAACCACTGTGGAAAACAGTGTGGCGATTCCTTAAAGAACTAAGAGTAGAACTCCCATTTGATCCAGCAATCCCACTACTGGGTATCTACCCAGAAGAAAAGAAGTCATTATTTGAAAAAGATACTTGTACACACATGTTTATAGCAGTACAATTCACAATTGCAAAATTGTGGAACCAACCCAAATGCCCATCAATCAACGAGTGGATAAAGAAACTGTGGTATACACACGTGATGGAATACTATGCAGAAAAAGGAATGAACTAACAGCATTTGCAGTGACCTGGATGAGACTGGAGACTATTATTCTAAGTGAAGTAACTCAGGAATGGAAAACCAAACATTGTATGTTCTCACTGATGCATGGGAGCTAAGCTAGGAAGATGCAAAGGCATAAGAATGATACAATGGACTTTGGCAACTTATTGGGAAGAGTGGGAGGGGGATGAGGAATAAGACTACAAATAGGGTGCAGTGTATACTGCCTGGGTGATGGGTGCACCAAAATTTCAATATCACCACTGAAGAACTTAATCATAACCAAATGCCACTGGTACCCCCACTAACTTATGAAAAAATAAAAAATAAAACAAAAAGGAAATCAGAAAAATAGCCAGGGGCCTATTATGCTGGGATTTGTAATCCAAATTAAGGTTAACACCTAGTAGGTCATTATCATGGGTCTTGCATGGCTTAAAATGCATTACTTATTAATTAATAATTACATTAATTATTTATTAAGATAAATTCTCTGCCAGGTTCCATGATCCAACTTTTTTCACTCTACCTTGGGCAATTTCTAAATTCCTATTCATTCTAACTACTCTATATACTGCTGAATCTCATCTTTCCCCAGATGCCCTTGCTAAGGACCATAAACTTCTGCCACGCCCTTTCCATCCTCCCATGATTGACCTCTCAGTCTTGTCCATTCCATTTCCTCAAACTATCGCTCCAGTCAGTATCATTTGAATTATGTGGGGTCAAGGGCCTCATATGGAGAATGTTTACTGATTGTTTCTCCTCTGCTTTGTCCTCACTAACACTGACGACCTCTTTGAATTGCTTATTATTCCTCATACCAACTATTTCAGCATTCTTCTAACAAGGGGTTAAGAGGGAGACGCATTCAGCCAGCCCCTTTCCAATCTACTAGTTCAATTTAATTTTACAAATAATTATCTAATTTTTATAATATTAGTTTATTTAATATTTTATCATAATTTAATTCAATATTTATCCAATTTATTCAATAAGTCTAGAAAGACTTATCATAGTATAATGTAAATTTAATCAAATCACTTTCCTGCTTTCGAATATATCAGCCATTCCCCATTGCTATCAAATAAACCCAAGCATCTTGAATGGTGTACAGGGTCCCCCAGCAGGTGCCTAAGAACCAAATAGAATTACTTTTGAGTTCCTTAAAGGGGGCATCCATGCCTTTGCAGACAGTTGTCACTCTGCCTAAAATGGTTTTTCCTTCCTCATCTATCTATATAGATAAAATGATTAAAATGACATTACACATACTGTAGTTCTCTATCTTTTCTACTAATTTGTGTCTGACTTTTTGCATAACATTCATTCAACATGGTTTATAAAAATATAATGTGTGTTAAATTTATAGTTTTGTGACTTTTTATAGAGAAAGTTCCACAAATTAGAAAATAACTTATTGACAGATCTCCAATGTCTCAACGTGGGGTTTGTGCAACCTGGTTAATGGTAAGTTCAAGATCCTTCTGAAGTGGGTGGGATAATTACAGCATCTCTAGGGTGGCGGTCCCAAACCTTTTTGGTACCAAGGACTGGTTTCATGGAAGACAATTTTATCATAGACAGGGCCAGGGGGATGGTTTCAGGATAAAACTGTTTCACCTCAGATCATCAGGCATTAAATCCTCATAAGGAGCATGCAACCTAGATCCTTTGCATACACAGTTAACAATAGGGTTCGCTCTCCTATGAGAATCTAATGCTGCCGCTAATCTGACAGGAGGCAGAACTCAGGCAGTCATGCTCGCTGGCCTGACCACCACTTACCTCCTGCTGTGTGGCCAGTTCCTCCCTCACAGGCCACAGGCAGCTCCTCAGCCCGGGAGTTGGGGACCCCTGCTCTAGAGGATTATTCTGAGAGTTATGGATTGTTTGTTTCAAATCCAAACCTCAGGGACTCTGATTTTGCTACTTGAACTTGTCTATGACCACGTAATTTAATATCCTAGCCTGAAGAAAAGAATTATCCAACCAGCTTTTTCTCAAAGCATAATTGGAGAGTGAGTAAATAAGCAAATAAAAATTTTGGCTTCCCTTTTCTTAGTAGTGCCTATAAGCCTAAAGACATTACAATGATTTTTTCAAGGAAGAACACAAAATTAAAAGTAAAACTCTCTCCATCTAGTGTTTGCAATAATTATAAAATTGAATAGCTGTGTGTTCAGGAATCACAAAATAATTAAACTTATCTAATACTCACCAGACATGTTTATCCAAAATAAACCAAACCCAGAGATTCAAATAGTAAGGGCCTTCCTCTACAACACAAGCTAAGGTGATCAGAATGGAACCTAGTCTTACGTGTTATTCAGATGGAAAAAAGAAATAGGCTGTAGTCACTATGATTAAGCCTCTAGTAGGTGCCAGAAACCATACAATGCATTGTGCATAGATCAACCCTGCAAGAATAGCAATGCTATCTTTATTTTACATAGGAAGATATTGGTCTTCAGAAAAGTTAAAGAACTTCACTCAAGTCACACAGCTTGTAAATCAGTTGTTTTGTGAAAACTAAAGGTAGTAATGCATATAAAGTGCTTAGAGAATTGACTAACATATAATATGCATTCAATAATTGTGAACATTATTATAATTTGACAGTTGTAAGGTGTTTATGATGTGTGTAGTCATGTCAGTAAATCTAGTTTCAAAATAACTTCAAGGTGGGTGGTTCACATCTGTAATTTCAGCACTTTGTGAGGCTGAAGTGGGAGAATCAGCTGAGGCCAGGAATTTGAGACCAGCAACATAGTGAGACATCGTCTCTACAAAAAATAAAAGCAAAAAAATTTAGCCAGATGTGGTGGTATGCACTTATAATCCTAGCTACTAGGGATGCTGAGCAGGAAGATCACGTGAGCCCAGGAGTTCGAGGCTGTAGTCAGCTATGATCGTGCCACTGTACTCCAGCCTAGGCGACAGAGCGAGATCCTGTGGTAAAACAATAACATAAAATGAAATAACTTCGAAAAAGAAAAATTATGGATGGAGAAACAAGGAACTCTTGACTGTTAATAAAAGGAGTATCATTTCAATAGGTTAAAATTTTAGCACTTGCATGTATTATATTTTATTTTAAAAAAACCATCATGCTATTTACCTGCTATAGATTAAGATCAGAATATAGATTAGTGTTTTATCTCTAATGAAAAGGATTGACACACAGAAAAGTATGGTATCTTGAATTATAATTCAGCCGAGGGCAATTTGTGGCCTGGGAATGAAGGTTATACAATGATTAATTTTAAAGTAATTAATCATCTGCCTTTGACTACTTCCCCAAGTCCCAGATCATAACCACATACAAGGCAGGCAAGAATCCTGTCTTCCAAGTTCTCAGTCTCCAAAATCTACTTGCCCACAGATCCACTAAACCTAAAAATGCATACACAGATCTGCTTTGCAAATGCTTATTAAATCTTAGTTCTAGATATAGGGAGGTCTGTTGGATTACTTTCTTATTTTGCTTCAAGTGTGAACTATTTCATAGTACTCAATGAAGTTTTATTGAATGAGAGATTCTCATTGAGGATTTTTTAACCTATGAGGTTAAACTCTTTATAGGATGGTTAATAGTATATGTCAACTTGACTTTGCTAAGGGATGCACAGATAGCTAGGAAACCATTACTCTGGGTGTGTCTGTGAGAGTGTTTCTAGAAGAGATTAGCATTTCAACCAGTAGACTGAGTAAAAATCACCCTCACCAATGTGGGAGGAGGGCATCATCTCATTTGTTGAGGGCCTGAATAAAACAAAAAGGTAGAGGAAGTGAAAAGTTGCTTTTGGGCTGGGACATCCCTCTTCTCCTGTCCTTGCACATTGGTGTTCCTATTTCTTGGGCCTTTGTATTTGGAATGTGACCTATACCATCAACTTCCATGGTTCTCAAGCCTCTGGACTCTGACAGTACTACACCACCAGCTTTCTTGGATCTTCAGCTTGCAGATGGCAGACTGTGGGACTTCTCTACCTAAAATAGCATGAGCCAGTTCCTTCATTCATATCTATCCATCTATCTACATAACATTGGTTCTGTTTCTCCGAAGAACCTAGACCCAGTATTCTATTATTGCTCTCAATTTAACACCATGAAATGGGAATTTAGGGAATTTATGTGACATATTTAAGATTTCCCAGTAAACAGAGTAGGCATGACCCAAGCCCAATGTGCCAGACTTCCAAAGCCCATACCCTCAACATTACACAGCATTGCCACAGTAAATTAAAACCATTCCTCTTTTTGGCTATTACTATTTTAAAGTCATTAAAATCTGATATGTGTTAACATGTTTCAAGTATCCTAACAACCATGAAAATATTTACTTTATCTTTTTTTTTATTTCACAAATATTTTACCATTGTATGTATACACAACCCAGCACAGTGACTCTTCAACCCATCTAAGTCTCTTCTCCATAGTCCCTCAGTGTAGACATAGACTCTGACTGCCTTCAGACAAGTCTCCTTCCTGAATCCTTCAGGGACTCCGAGAGCCATATTTTATATGCTTTGAGTTAAAATGATGAAGAGTACTTATCTTGAAATGAGACTGATACATATGTTTCCACCCCTCTCTGTTGTATCCCTGAAATTCAGAACTCTCAGGTGGAGTCTGGCTGGGTCTGAAGCCTGGTGAAGTCCTTTGCTTTTTCTGTTCCCACAAAGCAGCTTAAAGCCTGGCTCTGAGCCCAAATTGTATCATATTTCCTTTCAATTGGAGTTTTGCTTTATTTCTTCCCCTTTGCTATGAGAATGATTCCCTCTCAGAGCTGTGGGGCTTGGGTGTCATATAAATTAAAATTTAATATGTGTTATTACGATCACTATTATTATCATTACTGTTATTAATAATGTTCTTTTTGGCAGCATTTGGAAGCCATTCCAGCAGTGACATTTGGCTTGAGGGATAATAGATCCTTTTATGTACAGGCTTGTAGACTTGATGCCTGCTGTTTTCATTGCAGAGAGAGCAATTTTCTGACATCAGGAAGCCTGCGGGAGCTGGGAAACTGCGAGTCTTGGTTGTATTTTCCAAAGTGAACCAAAAGTCTTTGGGTGACCGAGATGGAAAGACCCTGCCATAGTCACCAATGAAAACAATGACCCCTGAAACTACGTATTCATTCATTCATTTAGTAAAAGTTTGTTGTTCAGTTGTGGATCATTTATTTTATTTGTTTTTAAAATAAAACATGGACCAAGCACTATTGTAAATGCTGGGGATAATGTGGTAGGCAAAATTAGCTACTCTTTCTGTCATCAAGGAGCTAAAAGTCTTGTGGTAAATAGTAGAATGTATCTGAGCCAGAATCATGAAAGACAGATTCACAAGAGTGATGAAATGAGGATTTGCAGGCAGTTAAAGCCATGTGTCTACGTAAATGATTAAGCTAGAATCCTAAGGAAGAGTTGGAATTTACCAAACAAAGAAAGAGAAGAGAATTTCAGAGAGACATGATATGTACAAGAGTTTAGTGTATGAAAATGAGAAGAGGTTCTAGCCCTGATTCCATTAGAGGAGGCTGTGTCAGCAAAGGCATTGGAGGAGAGCTGCCACCATGAACGGGCAGTGAGAAGATGCAGTGAGAAGATCATATATGGATCCTACCTTGTTCATTGTATACTGGGGAGATAAGACATCACTGAAAGTGTGCAAAGTTCCACATGTGAGAAACAGTGTGATTAGATTTCAAAGAGAGAGATCATTCACAACTGCAGGATATTGAGAATCTTTCTTGAAGGAGTTAGGAGAAAAATAAAAATGACAATCCGGCTGCTAAGATCAATGTTGGGTCCATGCGGTACTGGATTGGACACCACCACCAACAGCCCAGTTTGGGCATTGAGACAGAGTGTTATGCATTAGGAGCCTGAAGAGTATGAAGCCAGGACGGGAACAGACTCTGGGGAGAAAATGAACTGAAAAGTGAAGCACATCACCCATCCAACTTGTGGTCTAGACAGGAGAGAATCATGGCAAGTTGTCAGGATGGAATCCAGGACACCTGGGAAAGGGAGCACATTCCAAGTAGAAGGAGGAAGGTGATACCTTGGAAAACTCCCTGGTCAGCAAAAGTAGCTCAAGCCCCTTGTCAAGCATTACAGACTCAGACATGAAAAAGGATAGAGCCAAGAAAGATCCAACCAGTCTGGACGGCTTTCCCCTGGCCCAGGCTCAAGGCCACAATGCTTTTGGCAGGCAGAGCTGAGATAAGTCTCTCACCTGATTTTCAGTCTAATGTGACTTTATTGCTTTGTCTTATTTTTATTTATTTTCTTGTTTTTAACAAACACAACTTGCTTGGCCCAGAATAACTTGGCTTTTCCAACCCTGAGGCTATGAGCAAAGCAGCTGCTATAGAAGGAGAGGTCTCTGAGGTCTAATATGCAAATGACCACATTTTTCATGAGCCTGAGGGTTCTTGGAATCATAACTCCCAACAGTTAAATATCCTCCAGAAAGTAGCAGGATGGGAAATTACTTTTTTCTTTGTGTGTTTAACCTAATTTATAGAGAATGAATTCACTTAAACATTTTAAACATTTTCTGATTCAGATTCACTGCCAAGTTACTTTGGAAGTTAAGCTCAAAATTGTTTTCTCCCATGTTCCTGGTAACTCAGAATTCTGAGAAGATGAACCTGATCATGTCTTAACGCTGCTAAGTCTGCGTTCAAGAAGCTTCAGCAGCCTCGTTCTATTCGCGTTTCCTTTGTGTAGTATGAAAATGCTTTCAAAGCACTTTAATGTGCTTTATCTCCTTTATTACCACCATTCTATAGCAATGGAGGTGTTTCTAATCACATTATACGTGAGATGAAGCGGAGTTCTATGCGATTAAGGAAGCTTTCCACGTTCACAAAGCACGGAGCAGGTCTTGGGTTTAAACTCGGGTCCATCTGGTCCCAAGTCTTATGCTCCTTCTGTTTCATCACGAAGACTTCCTCTCAAGTTTGAGCCTTGGGAACCCCACCTTCTCTTGGTAGTCATGGCCTCCTTAGGGCTTGAGAACCATGCGGAGATAGACATTCAGCGGTATGGCAAGTTTATCAAGTCATACTCACTGTGCTTTCACTCAACACAACCAAGGGGGAAAAAGGGAGCGTGACAAAACTTACTGGCACTTCAGATAACCTATAAGGCAATTATTTTGAGAGGCTCATTTTTGGTAACTATATCATTTAGCTATACCCATTTAGTCATGCATTCAAACAAATACTTATTTCCCGTCTTTCTTTCTTTAGGCAGGCACTTTTCTGTCAAGTCCCTGACCCAGATTAATCTCTACTCAACTGGACCTCTAGAGGTACATTTAGTACATGCAGATTTACTTCTGCATACATTTTACATAAGGATATAAACTTTGGATCAAGTAAACATGCATCCGGTGCCGCACTAAATGTGAAGTCAAAATTGATACAGTAGTTGCACCCTCCAAATATCTGTCTTGTTCTCAATAGTACAGACCTAATATATGCTTCTACCATTCACATTCTTCTGGCTGGGGATCTCCATTCATTCTAAGACTCATCAAAATACATTTCTTGTGATTTTTTTTTGTTTATATGTATTTCCAATGTTTATAAATATCAAAAATTTAGAGTGCCATTCTGTATAATCACAAAATCCAGTGTAAATTAGAACACTATAACATGCAAATACTTAGCCTATGAAAAAGCAGATGAATGTAGAGAACAGAGCAATGTCTATTTCTGGCACTGTTGCTAACTAAAGTGCTCTGACAGTCCCTTTCACAAAAAATATTCTGAAGAGGACATACCTCCAAAGAATTATCCTTCTCACAACATGTAAGGAATCTCTTCAATTGTTTTGTCATCCCATGTAAGAAGGTGATAAAAAGAACTAGGGATAAAGTAGCATGTAGATGAAGCCAATGTTACAACAGGTAGCTGGATGGTTCCTAACGGCAGGTGCTGATAACTGCAAGCTATTTACATGGAAACCATGGGACAAAGTTGAGGTGGGAGAATAAAGCCTTGGACATCAGAACTGAGTCAAGCCTTTTGAGGGGTGTTGAAGTGGTCTGTAGCCAGTTTTAACCCCTAGCAGTCTGCATAAACATCTGTACTTTGGAGGAAGGTTTCCCCAATACTGACTTTCAAGATTTTGACAAATTAACATCAAACAATGATCTCAAAAATCAAAGATCAACAAACATGCAGAATACAAACCACAAGAATGTAAGTCAGCAGAAATTAGAAATAATTTAATTCACCAAGGATTGCAGTTTTTGGAATTGTAAGATAGATAATAATAAATCAATATGTATGAAATGTTTAACAAAATAAAGGGCATTATCACAAAAATGAGCAAAATAAGACATTATTGAGAATTAAAGAGCAGATATAAAATACACTCAAACTTCTAAAAGTGAGTAAATTTGTGGAAAATAAAAACTTAATGAATGGTGACTTTATCATGGCCTTGTGAGAGGAATTGTTATCAGACCCACCTACCTACCATAAACAACTATAAAATGCAAACAATAAGAATGAATGAAGCAACTGTTCTTAGAAACTGGATAAGAGGGCCGGGCGCGGTGGCTCAAGCCTGTAATCCCAGCACTTTCGGAGGCCGAGACGGGCGGATCACGAGGTCAGGAGATCGAGACCATCCTGGCTAACACAGTGAAACCCCATCTCTACTAAAAAATACAAAAAACTAGCCGGGCGAGGTGGCGGGCGCCTGTAGTCCCAGCTACTCTGGAGGCTGAGGCAGGAGAATGGCCGAAACCCGGGAGGCGGAGCTTGCAGTGAGCTGAGATCCGGCCACTGCACTCTAGCCCGGGCAGCAGAGCAAGACTCCATCTCAAAAAAAAAAAAAAAAAAAAAACTGGATAAGAGACAGAGCAAGACTACAATTCTCCTAATAAGAAGGCAAACACTTGGTCAGAGGCCATGATGATACTCACACCTCTTGAGTACATGTTCTTATTCATGGAGTGGGGCTGAGAAGCCCAGGCAGATGCTGAGGTTGTGCTGGGCTGAGGGGGTATTGAATGTTATTCATGAATGCTGGAATTTGAGGGAAGTCTGCCAAGAGGAGGGAATCATGCACAAACGGGATCCCAGAAGCTTGTGTGGGGATCATTACAGGTCTTAGCAGAAAACTGAACTGGACACGCACAGAGACTAAAATTACTGATCCAACAGTGACTGCTGCATGCTGAAAGCTGAAGCAATCTAGAGGCTACAGAGGGCCAGAAGACACTGAAGTTTCAGGCCAGCAGAGTGGAGACCCTTGACTGAGCATCCTGGGCATTGAGTTGAGACCACAGAAATCTCTCACTTCAGAAGTAAGGAACATTCCCTATAGAAAGAGTCATTCCCTAGTAATAAAAGCAATAGACACTAAGAAATATTATATGGTTTGACTGTGTCCCCACCCAAATCTCTTCTTGAATTATAGCTCCCATAATTTCCAGGTGTTGTGGGAGGACCTGGTGAGAGATAATTGAATCATAGGGGAGGTTTCACCCATACTGTTCTCATGCTAGTGAATAAGTCTCATGAAATCTGATGGTGTTATAAGGGGGAAACCCCTTTTGCTTGACTGATTCTTTCTTGCCTGCCACCATGTAAGATGTGCCTTTTGCCTTCCACCATGATTATAAGGCCTCCCCAGCCATGTGCCACATGGAACTGTGAGTCCGTTAAACCTTTTTTTCTTTATAATTTGTTTAAGTGTTTATCAGCAGCATGAGAATGGACTAACACAAAGTATAAAAACCAAAATGACAGGAGAGGATGGCAGCCAATAATATACTTGCTTTCCTTTAAAGGAAGACCTTATAATCCAGACTTCTTATAGCACATCACCCATAAGAGCCAACATACAACAAAAATTTGTAGGCTGTAAGGAATCAGGAAAATTTGACCAATAACTTAAGAAAAGAAGTTAATAGGAACAATCATGAAAAAAAAAAAAAAAAAAAAAAAAAAAAAAAAAAAATACCAGAAAAGGACTTCAAAAGACTGATAAATTAAGTGCAAAGATTTAAAAGAAAATACAGACATATGAGGGACTGTATGGAAAACCTCAACAATAAAATGAAAACTACAGAAGGTAAAAATGAAAACCATAGAAAGAAAAAGTTATCAGAAATAGAAACTTAACTGAGTAGGCTAATAGCAAATTTGAAAGAACAGATGAAAACTTTGAACTAGAAGAAAATCAATAGAAAGGCTAAATATGATAAACAAAAGAGAAAATGATATTTAAAAAAATGATTAGAGCCATGGTGAGATTTAGGATAATTTCAAATAGCCTATTATACATGAAATTCAACTCTTGGAATAGAGAAGAGAATAAATGAGGCATCAAAACTAAAAGCAAATTAAATCATGGCCAAAAAAATTTCTCAAATTTGGTATAATATTAATAGTTACCAAAGCAGTTAATTTGCAGATCTAAGAACTTATTCAGCAAATGTACTGAATAAAATATAAATAAATAAATAAATAAATAAACAAACAAACACAAACATAGACATTTCCGGTATCAAACTTCTGAAAACCTAAAATGAAAGTATTGTTTGCTGTGTCTGCATAGGAATACAGTTAATTATTGTGTATTCATCCCGTACCCTGCAAACTTGCTGAACTAGTTTATTAGTTTTACTAGTTTTTAGTAGATTTTTAGTACTATCTATATACAAGACCATGTCTTCTGTAAATAGCAATAGTTTTACTTCTTCTTTTCCAAACTGGATGCCTTTTCTTTTTCTTGCCTAATTGCCCTGGCTAGAACCTCCAGGGAAGAAAGAACAGAATCTTTGTCTTATTCCTAATCTTAGGGGGAAAGCATCCAGTCTTGCATCATTCAGTACGATGTTAACTGTGGGGT
Organism: Rhinopithecus bieti; assembly: GCF_001698545.2. Lineage (NCBI taxonomy): Eukaryota > Metazoa > Chordata > Mammalia > Primates > Cercopithecidae > Rhinopithecus > Rhinopithecus bieti. Next base: position 291,080 of record NW_016827507.1, read on the forward strand.
TTTTCCAGATGCCATTTTATCATGTTGGGAAATTTTCCTTCTTGTTCCACTTCAGTGAGTCTTTTACAAGGTGTTTGTTTTGTTTGTTTGGTTTGGGTTTGTCTTCAGTAATTTATGTTCTTTATTCTCTTTGTTTTTGCTTATTTAATACTTCCTTCCTCTTCCCCTTTCTTTTTCCTTTCTGTTAGCAGAGGGAAGAAGAACATGCTTAAAAAGTTGGCAATTCCTTGGGAGATGGAAAGAGAGTGCACGTACTCCCTATGTTTTCAAGTTTCTCCTGTAAAGTAAGCTGGCACTGGAGACTGAATCTTGGTGAGCCTCAATATTTAGATAAGAGCAGCCAAGAAAGGAAGATTCCAAGCCTCTAGTATAAGTGAAAACCTGGCCTGTAAGAAACAGGTAATGACTCAAACTAGGCAAACTGATACAGGAGGTCAGCACAAGATCAGAGAGTAGAGATTAAGCTAAAATGTTTAGGAAACAGACAAGCATAGAACTGAGCCCAGGGGACAAGGGGAAAGACACTAGGTAGGAGAGTTCTGGGCTGTGTCCCTGAGCCCAGCCTGAGTGGTCAAAGCTCCCTGATAGGAGGCCAACTAGGTGGCTTGTGGCAGCAAGTCTGCCTGCTTCAAAGAACCAACACCATGATACAAAATGGAGCATGAAGCAATGTGACCCTTCTGCAAGAATCAGTGAGGTGTGAAAAGCAAATGGCTCATCCCCAGGCCCTGTGAAGAGAGGCCTGAAGAAAGCTAAGAAAGAGGTGGAAATGGCTTCACTCTATATATTATTGAGAGTAGCTATTTTCTCCTTTTAAATTTTGTCTTATTAACTGAGATTCATAAGGCATGTTACAAAAAATAAGAATCCGGTAGACTTGCTAAAAAGTGAATTCATTCTGCAAGCCTACTAAAATTGTCTGTCTTTGTATCATAATAGAAAAACAAAAGAATTCAATAGAAGCAAAAACAGAATGCTAACATGAAAATATGAGAGTTTTTGTTCTCCAGGATGCCCAGTTAAAATGCATTTCGCTTTGAAATCAGACAACTTTTGACATAGAGTTTGTTGAAGGCCAGAGGACAGCCTTATCTGGAAATAATGGAGTATAGGCTATAAGACTGAGGAGCCTGAGCACCAGGGGAAGGGCTGAGGATTTTGAAGGGAAGGTGTAGAAGACAAAACCATCTAGCATTTTGAGGTCAGAGTCCAGACACCAAAAACAGTCTCAGATTATCAAAGTCAAAAGGCTGAGATTTCACATAATGAATATAAAAGTCTCATCTTGATTTCAAAAATTAAATAGCAAAAGCTATCTAGTTTGGGCAGAGCTAGCATCTGAAATGCATTTTTGTGCTCTTTGCCGGTTTAAAAAAAAAAAAAAGGTCTCGATCTGGGACGCACTGAGGATAGAGCTCTGGGTCTCACCACTAGGCACCGAACTGCCCTTCCTCCATTCATTCATTCATTTATTCACTCAATAGATATTCACTGAACACCTACTATGTGCTGGGCACCATGCTAAGCATTGGGAATGCAACAGTGAACAAAATGGTTAAAAATTCCTACCTTATGGGGCTTCCAGTCTAGCAAGGGAAGAGAGGCAGTAAACAAATAAATAAGCATAATATCTAATGGGTCGGATGGTGATAAATATTACAGAGGCTATAAATCAGAAAAGGAAGAGAGAGGGTGTTAGAGAAACAATTTGAATAGGATGAACAAGGAGGACCTCTCTGAGAATGTGATACCTGAGCAAAGACCTGAAACATGTAAGGAAGCAAGCCATGGTGACAGGCAGGAAAAAGTATTCCAGGTTGAGCTAAGTTCGTCTTGCTCTATTGACAACATCTTATTCAACTATGTAGCCTCCATCAAACCTGACAAGCAAGGTTATACTTTTCATCTTGATAGGTAGTATAATGAAGAGAAAGGCTTTCAATGAATTTTGGTCTGTCTTCACAATTGACTAGACATATGCCCCTCCGAATGCATAAAATGAAAGTGGTTATGTTTAGTATATGAGCTCAGAGTACAAGGCCACTATATGCCATTTTCTCTTTTTCATGATCCTGTAATATGGCCTCCTTTCTCTCAAATGCATCTTCCAAATGTGCAAATACCAAGAACACTGTGCAAACACCAAGAGTACACTGATGTTCATCAAAATTATTTCCTATTCCCCAAATAATCTAAGTTTGTTCAGTTAACCTTGGTTTGGAGAAGGATGGATATACGAGAAAAAGTTGATAGTGTGAGGGAAAGAAAGCTCATTAGGAGACATCCCACTTAGGAATTTAGGGGAAAAAAAATCATTTGTCTGTTACAAGAAAAGATACTTGTGCTTCTGAGTGGTCTTAGGCTTTGCTTTTCTTCCGGGTGTCCATTAGCCTCAGATTTACCATGAGGAGAAGATGAACTGGCCCCAAATCAGCAAAGATAAGAGGCTTCCTGGCGAGCAGTGAACAAGAAAGACAGGAAGCAACAAAGAGGGCCAGAGAAAGATTAGGAGAAAATGCTGTCCTAGCAGCAGTAAATAAATCATTTGCTAAAAAGGATATTTGGCTAAATTGCCTCCCAGTATGTATTCCCAGTGGGCATTTTTAATCAGAAAATGCAGAGCATCATGAAAACAGTTCAGAGGTGGAGACTGTGTTGCCCGAGGAACCTAGAGGAGCTTGCAAAGGAGGGAGCCATGTTGCCAAGCGTGACAGGGGCTCCAATCACACCTTGTGACTCACTAGCTATACGTCTTTAGGCTGGAGAAATAAATCCCGTGGACTCAATTATGTCACCTATAATACAGAGATTCTAACTAAAGCTGGTTCTCTTCGCCCTTTCTTCCGACAATATATAAAAAGTAGCGAGTTCTTTTCCAGCAATATTTTCATGAAAGACCTGCCAATTATCAAGAGAAATCAGGAGATTTTAAAAGGAAGCTGATATCTTGAAACTCAGGACTTGGAACCTGAGTTGCTATGATCTATGCTTGAGCCTTGTCTCTTACATCTGTTAAACTGGGTCAGCATGCTCAGACTCTGAATCCCAATTTTCTTATCTATTATAATATAAACTGGGGAAAGAGATACCCACTTTAAAAGATTGTTGTAACTGTTAAATCATGAATGTAAATTTTTTAAAAACAAATTACAAATTCCTTTATCAAAACATTGTGTGTGATGTTGATGTGGGGGAGAGGGCACCGTGTATAGTTTACAAAGGATGCTAGCAACACTTAAAACATCTTTGTGATGTAGGTATATGATGGTGCCCATTTCGTAGATGAGGATCAAGTCAAATAAGACTACTGTATTAGTTCATTATTGCATTGCTAGTATACAATGATTTATAAAGAAATGAGGTTTAATTGACTCACAGTTCTGCAGGCTGTACAGGAAGCATGGCTGGGGAGGCCTCAGGAAACTTACAATTATGGTGGAAGGTATACGGAAAACAGTCACATTTTCTCATGGTGGAGCAGGAGAGAGAGAATGAAGGGGACAGTGCTACACACTTTTAAACAACCAGATCTCGTGAGAATTCACTCACTATCATGAGAACAGCCAGGGGCATGTCTGCTCCTACAATACAGACACCTCACACTAGGTCCCTCCTCCCACACTGAGGATTACAATTCAACATGATATTTGGTTGGGAATACAGAGCCAAACCTTATAAACTACTAATTATGGGAAAAGAATAAAAATTGTAAATGATCCAAGTTGATCCACCTGGATGATGTCAGTTAGTCACTAAGCCACATGCTTTATTTGGTGGACCTGAAACTAAGTAGTTTTACAAGGAAAATTATTTGTACTTCCAAATATTATGAAATCCATGGTCCTGTCTACCCACCAACTCTGCACCCCAAAGAAAAAGATGAAGTTGAGGCTTAAGTCCTTCATACCCGAACAATATCCAGCTCTCCCCTTCATCCCCAGCCCAGGTGATACCTTGTCTACACAGCACATCTAAATATTGGTTGAATAAATGAGGCATTCTGAATATTGAAATAATTCCACCCCTAGGCCAGCTCCAACCACCAGCCTACAGAGTATCAATTCTGGGATCTAGAATTGGATTCTTGGAGTAGACATTAGAGGAAAGGGACAAAATACTCAGACTGGTTTGGTTTAATAAGTGTGCTAACAAAGTGTTGGCATCTAGGTATTCAGAAAAAGCATAAATAAATGTTCTATCTTGTTCAAACTCTGACTCTATGACTCCATTGTTTTTCTTGTTGCCATTCAGATTTTAGAAAAGTTTGTTGCTTACAAAGAAGAGGGCATAGAAAACTGAAAGTTCTACTTGCTGCAACTTACTGTTGTTTCTCCTCTCTCAAAGACTTGTTCTTTTCTTTTCTCCACTACCTTACAATCCTTTCTCTGACATCTGCCTTCCTATCTTCCTGTCCTCACTTTGACTCTCGGTCTTACCTGTAAAATGAAAATAATAGATATTTTTCATATTGAAGATATTAGGATATTCTGAGAATTAAATTAATTACTGTGATGAACTTACCACAATAATTGGCACAGAGTAAGACTGCATGAAAATGTCTGTCGTTACTTCTTTCTATCACATTCAATACTTACCTTAGCACATAAAAAGTGACTCACCTAGAGAAAATAGTAAAATTGAGATCTGGATATAGGTCTTCTTATTCTACAGGCCATACTGATCCATCTACCCAAGCTGAGAGAGAAGACAGAAAAGTACCTGGAATTGCACTTTTCCACTGAGGCCGACAGAACAAGAAGCGGGAAGGAACCAACCCAACCATGTAAAATGCAGCTCAGCGTGATAGGCAAGGCACAGGACAATGATCATAGATATATTTACAGAACAAGTGAGCAACCGACCATGGAGAGCCAAGGTAAACAACATTTCCATTGTGTCGGAAGCATCTGTACTGAGTCACACTAAAATCCAGATAGATAGGCATGTCAGGGAGAGACATCCTCAGACCTGAAGGTTCAGAAACAACTCTGTGGGAAGAGAATAGCAAAAGCAAGTCTGGGCTGCATTTATTGACAGAAATCAGGTCCAATAACTCGAGAAAAAGGATCAAAGCTAAATCTCTATTATAAAGACAGAGGCTCTCTGAGGATAAGGATCAGGAGGAAGTAACCAAAGTGACTTGATAATAAAAGATATATGTTATGGACCATCTGCTTTTTTCCTGGTGTTCTATATGGTAATCTAATTTATTTCTCACAGTCTCTCTTTACAGCAGGTATGATTATCTCTCTTTAATATCCAAAGGCACTTAGGCTCAGAGAAGTTAAATATTTCTCCTAAGTTGTCAGCAAGTAAATAAGAGAGCTAGAATTTCAAAGTTAGTTCTATTCTATGCCAGCGTAAGTGACCTTCCCTCTGTACCATTGACTTTGTAAATTCTATTCAACGTATTCAGAACCTCATTTCTTAGTACAGAGAGTTTTGGGAGCAGACCTGTGTCCTCAGATGGAAAGTTGGATCATTGCAGCCATTGGGAAGAGCTGAAGTCAAGATCCTTTCTGAATGTGGAATTTCTCTATGAGATGACCATTGTTCCTTCTATTCTAGTCCTAGCATAGGCTTCTACTCTTGAACAAGATTAATTGTGCAAATATCTCTACAAATGTGCTTTCCTTAACACCTAAAAGAGCATGGCTGATATGGTTGGGCTGTGTCCCCACCTAAATCTCATCTTGAATAGTAGCTCCCATAATTCCCACATGTTGTGGGAGGGACCTGGTGGGAGATAATGGGATCATGGACATGCTTTCCACCATACTGTTCTCGTGGTAGTGAATAAATCTCATGATATCTGATGTTTTTATAAGGGGTTTTCCCTTTTGCTTGAGTCTCATTCCCTCTCTTGTCTGCTGCCATGTAAGATGTGCCTTTCACCATCTGCCATGATTGTTGAGGCCTCCCCAGCCACGTGGAACTGTGAGTCCATCAAATCTCTTTTTCTTTAAAAATTACCCAGTCTCTGGTATGTCTCTATCAGCAGCATGAGAACAGATTAATAAAATGGCCTTGGTCTTTCAGCTCATCTCCCCTCTCACCTTGACTTCCTGTCCTCCCCTTCCATGAAAGGCAAGTCCTGCTTCCACCTGAATGCTTCTCACTGAAGACATGCCACTGGACGATGTTTCATCAAACAAAATCATCCAAGAAGAATAACAGAGCGATAACGCTATTGGGAAAATGTTCCTGTAGTAATCATGTCAGGGTAATTCACCACCAAGAGGGAGGCAAAGTGGTAAGATAACCCACCTCCTCATATGCAGGACCTGCACTGCTCTCTCCCCAAGCACTACTACTACCTGCTCTCCTATTGGATAAAGCCTCCTCTATTCACTCAAGTGGATTTTCTCAGATACAGCTAAATTGCATGCAGAAAAATAGCTAGATATTTATTCAATTATGTTGGCTATGTGATCTAATGAATATAATACAAATGAACTTCTATATTAAGGCAGAATATCACAAACCGAAGTCTTTTAGTATTTGTTGAAAGTGAGAGAGATGGAAAAAGAAAAGAAATTAATCTCATTTAAGCCTCACAGTGACCCCATGCACTCAGGATCAGTCTCCCTATTTTGAAGATAAAACCCTGAGTCACAAAGAAGTTTGTAAACCTTGGTCAAAGTCCTAAAAGATTTGAAGTGACAGAAATGGATCTTAAAACAGATCTGACTGACACTAGTCAATTTATTTTCACTCTACCATTTTTTTATCCCAGGAGGCTAAGTCATAAAGTTAGAAAACTGCTTGATCATATTTGGGGGAAAGAGAGTTCCTTAGATGTTATGTAGTCCAGCTTCCACAAATGGTTTTTAATTTATATCTGAAGAAACTGAGATACAGAGAGAAGTGTTCTGCTTAAGGGCTTTAGACCTTGACAGACCTAGGAACTGAATTCACAGCACGTAGTACCTGCTGTGGTGTCTCACTTTTAGGACCAAGGCACTTATTTGGTGTGGAATGTGGGACGCTGTTGTTTAATAGCTGAATTCCTTCCCAGGAATTACCTTTGACTGAGGGAGCCACCTTTTCAAAACCAAATCAAGTGCCCTACTTGGGGGTAGCCAGCATCCAACGACTATTCAATGACTGGCAATAAAGTCCTGGTTCTCTTGCCTCAAATCCCAGCTCCAAAACCCCCATAGGGTGCACTGAACTCTAGTTGCAATCGTATTACCATCCAACCTCTCCCTCCATCTAATTTCCACTTCCTGACAGGTAAATTCTTGAGAGCACTTCCCAATAAACTTCCTACATTCAAATTCTGTCTCAGAAACTGTTTCCAGTGAAGCTGATCTAAGACTGTTGATGGATGCCTGGAGTGGTGCTAGGAAGCAAACTCTAAAATGGGATTTAGAAGTGAACCACTCATTGGTTGGCAATGACAACCCCATCACTGGCATTAGGTGGAGTACCAATAACTCTTTGCATCTGTAACAGTGCAAATGTTAGACTTTCCCCAGTAGAACTGGGGTGGAATGACTGGAGGGGAGTACGCTGTTGTAGTAATTGTTCAAGTGTTTGAGCATTACAGAAGCAGCAGTAATTTCAAGGATTTTGGAATTGATGGCTGTTGCTAAGGGCTACTTATTGATGCATTAGAATGAGACAGTGAAAGGCTGATGGAAACTAATGTCTAATTTCCCAAAGTGGAAAAGTTAGGCGAAACCACCAAAAGGGACTTTCACCTCCTCTGGATAGAGGACGTAGTGACAGGATAGAAGAGCTCCACAGAAGGCTGAATTCTCCAACCCAGAAAGTCTATAATGTCAAGGTCAGCTCTGAATTGAGAAGAGAGTGAGACTCTGAGATTTGGGATTTAGAATCTCAATTGATGATCTCGAAAGTCTTGAATTCCTAGGTTCTGTTGAGCTCTGTCAAACCTGTGTCAGTGGCTCACTTCACTCTGTTAGAAGGTAGCATTCCCCTCTCCATGGAACAAGAAGATACAGAGGCCTCTGACTTGCGAACATGTGAGTCCACTCAAGATTTACTTCCACCTCTCCTCTTGGGTCACGGACCAATAATGAGTCGGGTGACAGCATAATCTGGTTGGGGAAGTGCTGGAGTACAAAACAGGGAAAGACCCTCCACGCTGAAGGAGCACCAAGACTGGCCAGCATACGGGTGTGTGCTTATGAAACTGAACCCTGACGATGCTGGATCAAGGTGGGCAGGACCAGACCATAAAGTTAAGTTTGGGAAAGTTCACACCTGTTAAATATTATGAGACAAGATATCACTAACCTGGCAAGGGAATAATACTCACACACTAAGACAGCTCTTAGAAATGTAGAAATAAGTGGTGAATACTAAGCAAAATAGAGATCACAGAACTGCTGTGGAAGATGGAAGGCAAAGAACAGGATCAAAAGTTTCAGGAGAGTGAACCTGCCAGAATTAAGATACCACATACAGGAAAAAAAGAAAAGAAAAGAAAATATCACCAGCTAGCTTTGTCCCACGTTCCAACGGAGGATACATCATTTACCAAAGTGATAAAGAATGCCTTAATAAGAGTGGCACCACTATCTCTGGGAAGCTCGGTAGTGGCTGATCTCTGCAGCATAGGGCTGCCAATAGCAGATATCATTACAAAATGGATAGCAAGGGGTATGTGAGGGTTCTGATATAATAGGTTCCAAATGGAGACACTTGATCAATGGAAGTGAGGTAGGTGCAATTATTATTATTATTGTTGTTGATGTTGTTGTTGTTGTTGTTGGGACAGAGTCACACTGTCATGCACCCTGGAGTGCAGTGGCATGATCTCGGCTCATTGGAACTTCAATCTGCTGGGTTCAAGCGATTCTCTTGCCTCAGCCTCCCAAGTAGCTGGGACTACAAGTGTGCACCACCACGCCCAGCTAATGTTTGTATTTTTAGTAGAGACAGGGTTTCGCCATGTTGGCCAGGCTGGACTCGAACTCCTGACCTCAAGTCATCCGCCTGCCCAGCTCAGCTCCCAAAGGGCGCTGGGATATAGCGTGAGTCCTGTGCCACATGAGGTAACCAATTGGCCAAAAATAAGTAATGGTCGAATGGTATCCAGGGGTTTCCTTACGTGGAGGGGTTTGAGAGATGGGGTAAAGATAAAAGGTCCAGTCTGTCCCGAAATACTATGCAGCCATAAAAAAGGGATGAGTTGTTGCGGTCTTTGTGGGACATGGGATGCGAGTGGAACCATGATTTCTTAGCAACTATCCAAACAGAAACAAACACCATCCGCACGTTCTCCACTCATAGGTGGGAACTGAACAATGAGATCACTTGGACCTCGGGAAGGGAACATCACACTGGGGCCTATCATGGAGGGGGAGGGGGAGGAGGGATTGCATTGGGGGTTATACGATGGAGATATAATATGAAATTGATGGGTCTGCTGACGAGTTGACGGTGGCTGGCAGCACACCAGACCATGGCACTAAGTAAAGTGTACGTGAATAACAAACCTCCAGATATGCAGCATGCCCTAGAACTTAGATAATTAAAAAAAAAAGAAAAGAATAAAAGAGTCCTATAAGGAACTAAATTTTGCCAACAATATGTGTAAGTTTGGAAGCCAATTTCTCCCTAGAACTTCCATATAGGAGCCCAGTCTGGCATACATCTTAATTCCATCCTTGTGAGACTCTCAGCAGAGAACCCAGCTGAGTCCATTAAAAAGACTTCTGACCTACAGAACTGTGAGCTAGTGAGTGCTGTTTTATGCCACCAGATGTGTGATCATTTGGTATGCATCAAAATAAAGCCAAAGCAATCATTACATGTTGCAGTGTCCCCAATTTGTAGAATACGTGGGTCCAGGAACTAAGGGTAGAAGTAGCCCAGCCTCCCTCACCACCACTCCCAGTGATATACTGTGTTTCCTGTCCCCAAAACGTTAGGCTCTGTCATTCTAGAGGGTCTAGTTTCCATAGGAGAAATCTATGCAGCAGGAATTCAATGAGGTATCCAATCAATTTCAAGCTATTACCACAGATCAATGACTTCAGGGTTCCTGTGTCAAAAGGCCAGCAGGCAAGAAAAGGAGTTATCATCCTGACAGGTGTAACTGGCCCTGACTATTCAGAAGATGGGAGTTTTCTTAAATATGGAAGCAGAGAAAAATATATTTGGCACCTAATTGATTCACTGGGGTGTCTATTATACTCCCCCTTCTCAATTTTGACAGTAAATGGACAAATATGGCATCCACATTTTCCAAAAGCATGGTAACCAAAGGCTTCAGGGATAAGGAACTGGGTTGTACCATTGCAAGTCCTTCAGACCAGCAGATGTGCTAACTGAGGGTGAGGGAAACTAGAGTTGGAGTTGACAGTAGAGATGGGAGAGACAATGAGTGTTTAGCTGTAGCCTCAAGATCAACAGTGGAGGTTAGGAGACTACAGTTTGTTCTACAAACCTTCCTCTTATAACTTTTCCAAGGCAAACAGACCAAGAATTCTGGAGGAACTGAATTGATGCTGAACTATGATGTTGCTTCCCAGAGGAAACAAATGTAATACACAAAGCAAAGGAATCCAAGGGCTGCAAAATATGGGCTGTAGTTGATGCTGTGGTGCCCTTTCTAAATCTCATACCACCACCACCACCCCACAACACACACCTCCAGTTAAGACCAAATCGCTCCTTTTTCCAGCTGCAGGAAGTATTACCTGCTGGGTTCTCACACTGAGTGTCTGTCTAAGGATTGTCCCCAACCAAAGGGAGCTGCCTTATCTTCCCCAAGAATAACTCACAACCAAAAACTTGTCCCCTCAATTCTGGACATTTCTAAGGGCAATTCTACCTCCAAAGCTCCCTTAGAAATAAGTTGTTGTAACTGCATCAGAGTTCAACCGCTTCTCTGCCCAATCCTGCTTTCCTTTCTCCTCTAGATAAGCTCTTCTCAAGCATTCCTGACAAACTTAACACACACAAAGCTCATAGTGCCTGGAAACCCAACCTATAATGTTATGTGTCCTCATGAATGAAGTGACACTTCAGTAGCAGATAGGCCTACGTTCAAACTAACCCCAAGCAGTGTAACTTTGAGGAAATTTACTGAATTTGTCCCTCAGTAAAAACGAGTGGAAATAAGGCAGTCCAATTAATGTGTAATCATATTGTCAGCCATTATTCTTTTCATTTGTCATTGTTGTCAAGGAATGCAAAAGGCAGAGGCTCTAGTGGAGTTTAGACTGATCCATTGGGACTTCTCATAGCATTAACAAGGAAGCTAAAAGTCTGATAGGAGCTCAAGGTTTCACCATTTCATCTTAAGAAAGTAGATATGAACAGTGATCATGTTCTGAGCTTTGTTGTTTTGATTTTGGATAAAGTTGAATTTTGTACCTTCCTGCTGCTGCTAAAATATTCTAACAAGCTTAACTTATCTCAAGTTAGTCCATCATCTCTTGGTAATAATGACTTTGCAATTTTTCAACAGACCATAAATTGAAATCACCTTTGGACATCAGTTGCCCCATCCTTTGGAAGGTGAAGCAGTGAGGTTGAAGAGCCTTGAGCAGATGTCCCCCAAACATTGGCACACACCTTGAACAGCTGCTACCTGAGCATTGCAGGCTGCCTGCTCTTTACCCCTTCATCTTCGCCCTATCTACTGTAGCATATTTTTGGAGACAGAGCAAGTTGTTTCAACATTGCAATAATTAAAGAGCAATCACAGAGGAAAGCAAACAAATTAAATCCAAATGCATGTGGGATGTGGCACATTAGGAGGCTGTTTGTAGTTGGCAGACAAGTATTTATTTTTAAAGTTACAAGAATGTGTTTTCCAACTTGATTCTCTTACTACCTAAAGGCCTGACAGTTTTACAACAAAGGCCATGTTGACCCTCTTGAAGGAAACCCCTTGGGACTGATACTGGCTGCAGACTTCAAATGAACTCATTGACTTAATCATGGCACACGACCATGAGATAAACACAAGAGCAAAAATATTGCTGTGCTCTCAAGAAGTCAGACACAGCCTCAAAATACAATAAAGGACATATTGTCCATTGGAAAGAACATTAGCAAGAAAGTCAGGAAAACTGGAGACAGCAGAGTAGAGCACAGAAATCCAGAATTCAGAGCCTTCCTGCCACTGAGCTTGAAACCTGACTGTACTCCTCCTAAAACATTTTCATTTTCTTTTTCTTTTTTGGTACTAAACCATTTGGGTCATCTAACACTCATGATATTTGCCTGGTGAGAAACTGACAGAAAGGATTCTAAACGATATTTTGTAAACTTTGTGAGTTACATCTAATGACAGAAGAGCAACCAAACTAATAATTATATATAATGACAGAAGAGCAACAAAACTAATACTAATAATATGCTTTTTCTGTTTATACTTGTTTTAATTTGCTAAATATGTGTTCAACTATCTTTAAAACATGAAAATGAGCAGAAAAAAATAGCATTTAATAGGGGAAAACTAGAGGGATAATAAAGTAATCCTCTCGTTGATGGCATTTTAATCTCCATGACTTGAATGCGTTTGAGAAGGAAGACAGCCATCTGATGTTGGTTGAAATTCTAATGGACCATGTTTTTATATAAAATTCTTCCTCTAATTAAAATGGAAATGAATGCTTCAGCATTGACAAAAGATTACTTTCAGTTACAAGTAACCAGGGACCTATTGTCAACTCATCATTGGCGTTTGTTAAAAAATGACCACTAGTGACTTCTGTGAGTCAAAAGCAGAAAGAGAGTTGCAAGAAACCAGAACACCCAGGACCCTTCCTTTCCACTTCAGAAGTAACTTTCTCAAGGTCATGGGAGTGCACGTGTTCTCTCTCCTACTCTCTCTCCCTGTCCCTCTCTAACAGCATAAACAAACAGTAATTATATCAGTGATAGAGGTAACCATGGCTAAGGAGATTTTAATTGATACAACTATGTAAACAGGGAAAAGGACCCTATTTTATGCTAATAAATCAATGAGGAAAAATTGCCTATTCATTTTCAGCAGCATGTCTATAAAATGTAATTGTGTTTAATAGTTTATATTTCTTCTTCACTATCATACTTTATTATTTTAGAAATTAGGGAACTTAGCAAAGTCAAAACTATATCTTCAGTGGCCAATACAGACTCTAGCAGGAGTAAACACAAAAATAATTTGAAGTATTAATATAATTTTCAAGGTGCATATTTTATTATAATAATAAATATTGACAACTAATAACAATAATAAAACAGCTCTATGTTAGGCCTTGAGCTGAGAAATGTTATGTTATTTGGGCCTTAGGACAAATTCAAATGAGGTAGTAAAAAAAAAAAAACCGTCATTCCTGCTCTACAAATAAAAATAATGGGATGAAGAGTGACTAGGTAATTTATATAAGCTCTCACAACTCATAAATAATGGAGCAAGTATTTAGACCTATATTGGCTCATAACGTTGAAAACATGAGTATGAAGGTTATGAGCTGGGTCTGATTGTGGGATGTTGCTTGTGGCCGAGTTGCTGGTTATACCTAAATCTGCACCCTTCAACTATTCTGTTTGCATAAAAAACCTCTGGTTTTAGCTGGGCCCATACTCATGAAGTTGGGAAAATACATCATTTCCCAATTTCCCTTGCAGCAAAGTGTGCCCACATGGTGAGTTTCTGGGCACAGAAAATCATAGAGGTGATGAGCACCCTTCCAGGTGAGATTGTGCTGGTGTAGAGGACAGGTTGCCCTGCACCCTCCCTCCCATGTTGCTGTCTCCACTTGGACTTGCATGTCCCCTGCAGAGTAAGAGGCTTCAGTAGGTCTCGGTCTGAATGGAGACATGGAATTCTTTCCCAGCCCACAGCCCACCATCAGAAATTGCTTTCACTAAGACTGTCCATGATCATATTTGCTACATCCCAGCCTGACCCTTCTTGGGCATTGGAACCCATTAGCTCTAACCTCCTTCCAGAAATCTTTTCCTCTCCTGGATTCTGAGAAGGTGCTCTTTCTAATTCTCTCTTTGCAGTTCTCCAACTGCTCCTCCTTGATGCTGGCCCCATTTACTCCAACAGTTGGGACTAACCAGGAATGCATTCTAGGCTTTCTTTTTTATTTTACTTGGACTTCCTAACCATTCCACAGAAGTAGTTGGCTTCACTACCATCTACACAGCCATACTTTTAAAATCCTTCCCTTCAATCTCCATCTCTCCACTAAGCTACAAACCCCTGGGTAGAATGGCTGTTGGAAGACCCCATCTGCAATGTCCTATATGCACATCTAACTTAAGCCTACCCAAATCAACTCGGAGATATCCACCTAGCCTGCCTCTCTTCTGTTACCCTTCCATCTGAAAGCCCACCTACTGAAAACACTAACCCTAACCCTAACCCTAACCCTAACCCCTAACCCTAACCCTAACCCTAACCCTAACCCTAACACTCTTACCTTTACCCCTAGAAAAGGTCAAGTCAGGAGGCAGGAAGGCCAGCCAGGAAGCTCCTGTAGCAGAGGCCTGTGTATAAGGTAATGGTTGTGAATGTGGAAGGGATGGTATGACATGCAAACTTCCCAATACAAAACTAGTCCTAGAATCCCAAATGGCAAGTGGGCTGCATTTGTGATAAGAACAATGGGTGTCTACTGGGGTTCAGTCCCAGCTCCCATAGGCAGGTCACCAAAGTCACTTGATCCCTCAGTTTGAGAGGGCACCCTAATTATGGTTGACTCCCCTCAACTGTCAGTAACCCCAGCCACTGACCTCAGCAAAGGAATACAGTCTCTTATATTTATAAAATCCTTTAGCATTAAAAACAACAACAGCAATAACAACATGTGCAGCTTTATCATTTGTGTATACCTTTTTCTTAAACCTGCCTCTCTTTCAGGCCCATCAATGATAGCTTTTGGTGGTGTGGATTTTCAGTCATCAGACATGAATAATGCACTCATGCCCACTTAGCATTTCACTTTCTCTGTCCAAGGAAAATTATATTCTAGTCTAGATCAATGCTCTTTTACCTGAGCTGATACCTTCACTGGTGCTCCATGAATCAGATGAATGGATGTTGTTAACAACAAAAAACAAATTAACAACATTTGCAGAAATATTATTGCATTGGTTCACGTGATGCTAGACCTTAGGAAAACCTGCAGTACTTGCCAGAAAATGATATTCTTTCTATTGTTATTTCACTGTGGACTGCCCTCAAACCTAGAGCCCATTAATTATTAGTTCCCCACTGCCACAATTGTTTGAGGGAAAGGAAGTTGGCCAAAGCAAGATGAGCCAAGATCCTCAGGAAGAAACAATACGATGTTGGAGGAGAGAGCATTTTACTCCCTCTTCTAGGACAGCCGGCTCTAACACATGACAAAGTAAAGTCAGCAGAGAGGTGAGGAACTGTCCCCGTGATGCTATTTGTCTCCCTGGATCTAACCACACCGGAAGGAGATATGGCCTCTGAAATGTTCAATTATGTCAGTCAATACATTCTTCTTCCCCCTGAGCTCCCTGAGCCTAAATTGCAGAGACAAGACTATTGAGAATGTCTCCTTGCACCGTCACAGGTGTGATGCTCTGCTTTGTCTACATCTCAAATGCTCTGATTCATCACTGTTTGCTTAAGCAATTTGTATTAATTCCCTTAAAGGTTCATCTTCTCATCTGTAGAAAAATTAGAAGGTCTGAAAAGACCTATGTGTAGAGAACTTGCAAGCAGCAGTGAGCGAAGGGACAAGTGCTGAACAGCACCCATGGAGAGTGGGTCAGAGCTCTGATGGCAGCCAATAGCCTGGGTTTCACCCTACTGCACCCCAATCTCACTATGTGACCTTAAATAAGTTCTTAATATATCTGAGCATCAGATTCTTCCTCCATAAAATGAGAGTAATAAAAAAATAGTAACTTGGGCATTCTAAGGGCCAAGAGAGATAACCCTTGAAAAGCACAGTTAGGGCTAATTAACGATTGCTGTTATCATTAAATGATCAACACAAATTTTAAAATTCCTTTGTCATTTCCTCAGAGGTTCCAGAGGAATCCCTAGCTAGGATACTTCAGAGAAAAAAAAAATGTATATATGAATATATATGTATACACACACATACATAATACACTGTTACATACACATATACACTTACCTATACATTATACATCATTACATCCTTCCACTTTCCTTTTGTGAGACATTACTATTGTCTTCCTTGATTCTTACAATAAGTCTAAGGTAAAGGAAACTAGATCGTCCTTCTTGACTGACAAATAAGAACCAGACCTGGCAAAATTGAATTTCTAGCTATTCCCACAGCCTGGTGGTGTCCCGACCTGCAGCACAGTCGAACGGGCCCTGGAAGGGGGAGTGGGAATGGAGGAGACAAGAAAACACGAGAAATGGAGACAAGACAAATAGCCTGATCAAGTCTCGTTTATTGAGTGTAGGGTCATGCCTTATATAGGCTGGCAGGGGAAGAGGCTGGGCCAGGGCGGTGACAGGGGGGGCCGGGTCTTCTCAAATTACAATCGCGCATGCGCCGTGGGTTTGTACTTTTCCCGGGCGCTGGATCGCGCCTGTGCCCTGGGCTGCATATCTTCCTGGGCGGGAAAATGTTTGCGCGCGCGCGCGCGCGCGCGGGAAAGGTTGGCGCGCGCGGGAAAGGTTGGCGCCCGCGGGGAAGGTTGGCGCGCGCGGGAAAGGTTGGCGCGCGCGGGAACAGTTTTGGCGCGCGCGGGAGACACTTAGGGGCGCGCGGGAAAAGCTTTGGGCGCGCGCGGGAAGAGTTTGTAAATAAAGAACCGGGGAATGTGCCCTCTTGTCTCCGCTTTGCGGAGATCAAGCAACAGAGGTCGGCTAATTCCGGGCCTCATGGCTCCGGACATGGTGGGCAGCAAGACCCTGGAAAATTTCCAAGTTTCCTGACACACAACCAAGGTTTTCCTTTCCACCCACAAGACAATAGTACCCAGATAGATTTTGCAGAAGTAAAAATTAATTCACTCAAATTTATCATCCAAAAAAAAAAGCTTGGCTTTTTCTGAAACGGGAGAATTCGATGCACAAACCTTCTCATGGAGAGATGTGATAGAGATTAAAGAAGTAACTGACCTTCATAATTCACACTCAGAAGTAGTGAAAAATAATCTGTTATTATCTAGAGCAAAGAAAGAGTAATTTATAGCTGACCATGAATACTTAATCATTAGGCCCAGTGACGTTGCTCACATTAACACAGCCAAAATAAATCAGCCATAAATCCGAAGCAGATTTCAACATGACACCGGGTAGATAAATCAGGGGGGCCTGGCATGAAAGAGTCTGTCTGTGAAACAGAATTATTAATACGTGGTAATTCTTCCCCCTGGCCTTCCCTGGCACCCAGGCAAAAACCGCATCAGTCCAGCAACAAAAGTAACAGGACTGTAGGTTTTATAACCAGCAATTAGAGTTCCATAGCAATTCTAAACACATTAATTATTGCTAAAAAGCCCCAGGTTGTCTTTCTGTTAATTTCCCAGTGGATACATTTGCTACCATGCGACAAGTCGAGTAAAACTTCATTAATTGAGACTTCCCAGGGGACAACAGTCTGAGTTAGTGAAAAGTGTAAATTTCACATTTATAACCAAGAAAATGTGCTGCTTACTTCTGAGAACACAGAGTAATAGGAAGCAGATTAGCAAAAGCTTTATTTGAATCACTGTGTATATTTGAAAGCACAAGAAAAAATTACCTATTTTACCTAAAATTATTTTCTATAGTTTCTTAAATCTATTTTAATAAAAAATAACTTTTAAATTGTAATTAGAGTAGCAATTATTTGCAAATAGCATTACAAATAATTTGAAAAATTTTTAAAGAATTTACTGTTTCTCTTCCACATTTACCATTAATGTCTTTTAATGTTATATATTCTGCTAAACAACTGTTTGTGTTTTGGTAACCTTTAGGTCAGTCTTAATTAGTTCTTACTCTATAAAGTGCACTCCAAATTAATGTGATCATGATTCACATTTTTTCCCTCTTCTCTTCTTTGCTCTTGGCTCCACTCTCTTGTCATTTGATGAAGTCACGTGGATCCTGCCATGGTTGCTTCTTCTAAAGATTTGTTAAAAGCCATTTGTTGTCTGTCCACACAAAAAGATTCCATTCTTCTCACCTACGTGTGCCTCATATAAAGCTTGCTCTTTCTAAGTGAGTATAATGGCAATTGCTCCCTGGCTTTTCTTTAAACATTCTTCATCCAAATGTATCACATCTTGTAAAGTGGCAGGGAGAGGTCTTTACTTTCCAGATGGCTCCCACTTATCTTTTACTTTTGCACACGTGGGTGGCAGCATCTCTCTACTCAGAGCACAATGAGAGCTCCAGGAGACCACCTGGTCCCATTCCCCAAGATTGCACAATCCACAGTCAGGCAAACCTCATTGAACCAGAATTCACAGTGCACGGGCACAGGAGGGTGAACCAGCATGTCAGAGCACTTACCTCTCCAGACATCCTTTGAGCCAGGTATTTCTACCATTTGAGAGACGAAGAATTGAGAATTGCAATAATGACCTAGTCACCCAAGATGTCATAGCTATTACATGACTGAGTTAGTCCATCTGAATTTAACCCTCATGGTCTCCCATGAGGAGAAAGAGACTTAACTCACTGACTCCATCAGAAACATAATTCAGTTTCAATCCTTATTGGGAATCCAACACAGAAGACAAGCTCTGCTGATGAGGAAATAAAGAACAGACTGTGGGTGGTCTTCTTTGAAAGGTGGGGATCTGACTGGAGTTAGGAGGGGAAACATCACACACTGGGGCCTATTTTGGGGAGGAGGAAGAGGGAGGGATAGCATTAGGAGATACACCTAATGTAAATGACGAGTTAATGGGTGCAGCACACCAACATGGCACATGTATACACAGGTAACAAACCTGCATGTTGTGCACATGTACCCTAGAACTTAAAGCATAAAAAAAAAAAAAGAGTTAAGAACCTGAAGCAGTAGGAGGATAAAGTATAGGAGACTGAGTCCATAAAAGCCCAAGGGAAAAACATAACAATGATGATTTTAAAATAAACCCCTAAAATCAGCTATTTTTGAATGCTTTCCTAATGATAAAATTTCAGCCAAAGTAAATGGCAATCTTGCAGAACATTCTATAACAGGGACCAGTTCCTTTAAATACGAAGGAATGAGGGGACAAAATGGTATATGATAAAGAACAAAGATTTTGGAATAAAGTAGTTTTGATTCCAAAATGTGTGTCATCTACTTTCTTTTTTTTTTTTTTTT